>NC_066570.1:1907500-2012500 GCF_024679095.1 Eriocheir sinensis
CATTCCTCATTTTTTATCACTTTGGTCAAGGCTTACATTAATTTTGTTCCTCTTATTTTTATTTTTTTCTTGTTGTCGTTACTCGCGTCCCTTCACTTCCTTCTCCTTCGTTAGTATCCATATTCATTGTCTTTCTTTCTTGTATTTTTTTCCTTTCTTTTTCCTATATGTTGGCCAAGGCTTTCGTTTATTAACACTCATTTTGTTTATTTTTTTTCTTGTTGTCGTTACTCGCGTCCCTTCACTTCCTTCTCCTTCGCTAGTATCTATATTCATTGTCTTTCTTTTATGTGGATTTTTCCTTTCTTTTTCCTATATGTTGGCCAAGGCTTTCGTTTATTAACACTCATTTTGTTTATTTATTTTTGTTACTTCCGCCCCTTCTACTTTATTCCCTCTGTTGGTTCGTGCTTATTTTAATGGGTTTTGTTTTATATTCAGTGTTCGTAATTTTTTATTATTATTTTTTATTATATGTTGGTCAAAGTTTACATTTATTACTTATTTTCCTTTTCTCTGTTTACTCCCTTCCCTTCCTTTATTTTACTGTTATCTGTCGTTTCGTGCTTTCTTTTAATGTTTTTGTTTTTTTGTTTTTTGTATTTTCGGTTTTCTCAACACCCTTGCTTCCCCGCCTTCCGTCTAATCCCCTTTGGTCAGATTCGGGGTTTGATCCACTTCAACACTGATTCACTCAAAGGTTCACGCACAAAAGGGAAATCTATTGCAATTATTTTCTCTTTCATGTGTCGCGTAAGTCAGTTTTTACCTTTGCTCCACTTATACATTTCCGTTGTTTATTGTTTCACCCCAATGGCCTCTCTTTCGCTTCCTCGTGCATAAGACACATTTCCCAGAGTTTGGTTATAAGTAAATCATATCGCTGTTTTCGTATCCCATTTTCCTGCCTCGCCTGCTTTGCTAATACCTGGTTGGCCTGAGCTGGGTTTTGATTCCTTTATTCATATTCATTTCGTATATTTTTTGGCTTCATTATTCCTCCCTGGCGGGCTAGATCTGGGTTAATTCTCTTATATTTTTGTTGTGTATATTCTTCCTCCAGTATCTCTTTCCCCCTCTCCTCCCTTTCCCTCTCCTCTCCTCTTCCCCCATCCCCCCTTCTGCCTCCTCCCTAATCCCTGGCTGCTCAGATATTCGCTTACACTTTTCGTATCTTATTATTTACTTGTGCTCCTTCCTCCCCCTTCCACCTCCTTCGTGTTCTAAAGGAAATATTTGAGGTGAGCAATGTAAGTTTTTCGTTTTTTTATTCATATTTTCTTATTAGTGGCAATGTGCATTCTTATCTTATTATTTACTTGTGCTCCTTCCTCCCCCTTCCATCTCCTTCGTGTTCTAAAGGAAATATTTGAGGTGAGCAATGTAAGTTTTTGTGTGTGTTTTCAATCATATTAGAGGCAATGTGCATTCGGTCTTTAGCTTTGACTCCATAATTGTGAACGTGAGTTAGGACTGTCAAGGCGAACACGAGGAATGTTAGTAAGTGCTTGTTATTCTTTTTTTTAACTTGTTATTATTAGTTAGTTAATATCAGTTAGTTTATTTTAAGGTATAAGTTAGATCTGTCAAGACGAACACGATGAAAGTTAGTCATTGGTTGTTATTATTTTCTTTGCTTCTTTTATTTAACTTTTTTATTATTAGTTAGTTAGTTAGTTAGTATCAGTTAGTTTATTTTAAGGTATAAGTTTATCAGTAGTCTGCTCAGCGCTTGTTCCTATTTAATTTATTTTTGCTTAACTTTTTTACGAGATCATTATAAGTTAGTTAGTATCAGTTAGTTTATTTTAAGGTATAAGTTTATCAGTAGTCTGCTCAGCGCTTGTTCCTATTTAATTTATTTTTGCTTAACTTTTTACGAGATCATTATTAGTTAGCTTGTTATTAGTTTACCATTAGTTTTTTTTTTTTTCGATAGTTACGCCTCCCTCGTCAATACCTGTTCTTATTTCATTTATTTTTGCTTAACATTCTTCTTTTTATCATAGTCACCCCCCATCGCCTCCAACCCTAATCCCGTTTGATCAGAGAAGCTTCGTTTTAATGCACTCATCTGTTTTTTGTTTTTTTTTGTTTTTGTTTTCATTATGCTCCCCCCTCCTCCCTCTTGTATCCGCCCCTCTCTAATAACACTAATCCCCGCCGGCCGGAGCTTGGTCTTAATTCACTTTAACACTAATTTACTAAAGGTTTGAGCCGCGCAGAGTGAATTTATATTATTTTTTCTTCATTTTTTTGTAATTCGGGGTTTTCCTTTGTAGCACTTATAATTTTGTTTCCCGAGTATTTTTTTTTTTACCTCCTCTCCCCCCTCGTGCCTCCCGCCACCCTCCCTTCTAATCTAATCTGTCTGGGTCGGACCTTGGTTTTAATCCACTTATATTCGTTTTTTTTCCAACGCTCGTTCCTCCTCTTCCGCCTTCTTTTGTAATATCTTTCGTTTTCTGGTTTATATCCTTATTGCTTTACGTTTTATTGTACTTTACGATGCTGAGCAAACCCTTACACTACAGCCGCAAATAACTCTTAACAAAAACCTACCTACTTTATGGTGTCGAGCTGCATATTCTCAGGGACTTCGGGGCTTGCACACGCACATTCAATAAGGTTTTGGTAGAGGTTGTGTTAGTATTGCCATGGGTAGTTTCATGAGTCTAGTGATACTTTGACAAGGCCTCTGCACCATGAATATGAAAAAAGAAACACTCATAAAGAAAATAAGTGATCTCCATCGTGCCCTTTGAAAATATGTGTTGTGACAGCCGAAAGCGTCTGAGATGGGCCTCGGAGTCGGAACCCTAACACTAACCTACAAACCCTTATGACTGTGAGCAACGAACCCTTTAAATTACATCTGCAACTCACACTAACACAAATCTACTGACTTTGTTATACCAGGCAACTATGATACTCAGCAACTCGCCATAAAACACACTTAGACTGCAACTATCTAACCGTAACACAGTCCTACTTACTACACCTGAATAACCGTAATATTAACGCACCTCCTACTTACTACAGTAATTTACCCTAACACAAATCTATGGAAACCTTTATGAGTGTAAGCAACAAACCCTAGAACTACAACTACCTAACCAACACAAATCTACTTACTACACACAATAACCGTAATATTAACGTACCTCCTACTTACTACAGCAATTTACCCTAACACAAACCTATGCAAACCTTTATGAGTGTAAGCAACAAACCCTAGAACTACAACTACCTAACCAACACAAATCTACTTATACACCTGAATAACCCTAATATTAACGTACCTCCTACTTACTACAGCAATTTACCCTAACACAAACCTATGGAAACCTTTATGAGTGTAAGCAACGAAGCCCAAAACTAACACTAACTTTATCACTAACCTACTTAACTTACTACAGCAATTTAGCCTAACACATGCCTACAAACTTTTTACGAGTGTGAGCACCTAACCTTAACACTACAGCTGCAACTCACACTAGCACACTAACACACTTAATGACACAGCGCAACTAACCCTACATCTACAACTGCCGAACCCTAACATTAACCTTACAGCTGCCTAACCCTAACACCAACCTACTTCCTTCCTCCTGCAGCTTCTGGAGGGCACGGTGACTCGCTCGACGCTAGCCTTCACTCCCTCCAGGCAGAACGACGCCGCCAAGCTCACCTGCAAGGCCCAGAACACAGAGCTGCCCTCCCGCACTCTTGAGGACAGCATCATCCTCACTGTTCACTGTAAGTCCTCAATCTTGCCGCAGGTTGTCAATGTTGTCTCTTTCTTCCATGCTGGTTGTTTTATCCTATTCATTGTACGTTTCCCAGTCACCGCTCTCTGTTAGTCATCATTGTCGTCATCTGTTTCGTTCTACCGAGGCTTAATTAACTTACATTCGTTTAACGGTGTCTCCCTGTCATTAAATGCCGTCTCCCTCTCACCGTTCATTGTAAGTGTCTATTATTATCGTTAAGAGCAGCAGCAGCCGTCATTAGTCCTACTCTTTCTTCTTTCTCCTCCTTCTCCTCCCTCTTCTCCTCCATCGCCGTATTTTCATCTCTTCATTTATCATACTCCTCCCCTTCTTAATCTCCTTCTCCTCCTTCCGTGTCTTTTCTTTTTACTTTCCTCTTCATATCCTCGGGGTTTTTTTTCCTAACTCCCACGCTCAATCTTCCCTCCCCTGTTTGCTTTTAATTTTTTCTCTCTTTCCCTTCTTTTTTGCGCCCCTTTTTCCCTTTGCCATCTCCGGTATCCCCCTCCTGTTCCTCCTCTTTCTCCTCCTCCTCCTACTCATCCTCTTTTTATCGTCTCTACTCTCGTATTAGCAGAAAAGATTTGTAGAAGGGATTAGCTCGTTATATCAGACCTCGTAGAAAGCCAGCACTCCTTCGTATTACTTTTTTTTCTCTCCTCTAGCCTCCTCCTCCTCCTCCTCCTCCTCCGTAACCTTATCCTCTCCTTCGCCTATTTTCTCCTCGTTCTGCTCCTCCACTTCTCCCTTCGTCCTCGTCTCTATTTTAATCATGATCTGCTGTTTCTCGTATCCCATTGTCACTCTTGTTGTTGTTTTCTCTTTATAAACTTTTCCCCCTATCCCATTTTTCTTCATCATCGTTAGTCTCGTTTTCCTTCCTTTCTCTCCTTGTTTTTAGTCTTTTTTTTGTTTCGTTCCTCCTCCTCCTCCTCCTCCTCTTCATCATCATCATCATCATCATCGTTATTATCATTGTTTTGTTCTTTATTTCCTTTTTCTTCCCTTCTTCATATGTTCTTCATTTCCTTCTCCTTCCCTTCTTCACTTGTTCTTCATTTCGTCCTCTCACTCAGTTATTTTATATTCTACCTCATCATCTTTTTCCTTCTCCACATCTTTCTTCTTTTTCTACTCGCTTTGTCTCCCTCGCTCTCATTCACTCCATCATTATCATCATTCATCATCATCTTCCCCATCGTTCTCATTTCGTCCCCATTCTCATCCGCTTTGCCTCCCCCTCCTCCTCCTCATCATCATTATTTTTATGCTACTAATCTTTTTTGGTGTGAACTCCGGCCTTTTCTCATCGGTTTTCTCCTTTATCAATATTATCTTCCACTTCCTCACCTCATTTTTATCTTCCTTCTTCACGTTATCTTCATCCTCATCCAACATATCTTCACCGTCATCCTAATCCTACTTCTCCTTCAACACATCTTCATTCTGTATCCTTCTCCTCCTAGTACTAACACTCTTCCTAACAAACATTTATCACTATTCTTATCACCATCATCATCTCTTCAGCCTGACCTCATCCTCATTCTCTTTCTCATCCTCCTCTTCCTACTACTGATACTCTTCCTAACACACATTTATCACTATTCTTTTCAATATCATCATCTCTGCATCCTGACCTTCTCCTCCTCCTTCTCTTCCTCATCCTCGTCCTCCTGTGCACCGTCACCCTCGTTCTCCACCAGGTAAGTCTCCCCGCGTCACCTGTGTTCATGTAGGTCACAGGCTGCGGGTCGGGTGCCAGTTTGTATCAGGATTACTGCTTTTTGTCGCCCGAGCCCCGAGATTAATTTAGCGGCGTAGATTGCGTGTTCGTTCCCAGAAACCTCGCCCTCACCGGTGACTGAAAATATACACCTTTCTCTGCCTTTTTTGCATGTGGTATAGTATTGGTGTTGTCGTTCGTGGTAATGTGATTCTGTTGGGGGTAAAGATTATGTGTGTGTGGACTTGGTATTGGTATTTGTTGCTGTTGTCGTTGTTGTTTTTTTTACTTCTCATTTTTGTGTCCTTATCGTATTCCACTTCCATTCTTTCTTCCTTTTAGCTAACTACTATCTCCCCCATTCTTGTTTTTGTTGTTGTCTTGATTTGTATCGTTGTTGTTGTTGTTTTGATTTGTTTGTTTATTTCACCTATATTTTTTTAGCTGTTTGGTTAATTGTTTGTTTTGTTGTTGTTGTTGTTGCATGTTTCTTTTTTTCTTCCTTCCACCCTTTATTTAACTGTTGCTTCCTCTTCTTGTTTCTCTCCTTCCTTCCCCTCCATTCTTTGTTACTACGGGTACTATCTCCCTTTTTTTTCTTTCTTTTTTCCTCCCCTTCCCTTCCTCTTCCCCTTTCCTCTCCTTCCCTTCCATTCCTTTCCTAACCAATCTTTCCCCTTCTTGTTTCTTCCTCCTTACCTTCCATCCCTTTTCTAGACTCTATTTCCCTTCTCGTCTCTTTCCTCCATCCTTTCAATCCCTTTCCTAACCACTGCTTCCCCTTTCCCTTTCTTTCCTCCTTCCCTTCCATTCCTGTCCTAACCACTACTTCTCTTTCTAATGTCTTTCCTCCCTTCCCCAGCCATTATTTATCCTATTTATGCCCTTTTTCATTTAGTAATTTCTACCTAATTCATTTTCTACCTCTTTTTTAGCTCATTTATTCATTGCATACTTCGCTCACTCTAGTTTTACCACGATTATTCATTTCAAAGCTTCTGATTTAACTTCCACTTTACCTCATTCATTAATCTTTGTTCCTCATTCATCCATTTTTCTAACCTTATCCATGTTCCACCTCCTTCATTCTTTTCTTTACTAGTGGTGTTCGGTTGGCGATTTCAGGCACTTTCTTCCTTGGCCCCTTGCTGCTCTGTCTCCCTCCCTCCCACGGCAGAAAGAGGAAGCAAATGGGAAAATTGGGCGGTACAGATATTCCTTTGTGCCGAGCTGGTCTGTGCATGGCCCGTTTGAAGTCGACGCTTTACCTACTCTGCACATGTACTCAACCCTTCCACCACCTCCAGATAGATAGACAAAGAGTTAGGTAGACATGTAGATAGATAGATAGACAAATAAATAGTTATGTAGGTTGATAAATTGGTAGCTAGATGGATGGACAGCTAGATTAATAGATGATAGATTGGTAGATAGATGGATAGTTGAATATTGTTAAAGATAGATAGAGAGATAGATTGATAAATTGGTTGGTAAATGGATGGACAGCTAGATTAATAGATTGATAGATTGGTAGATAGATGGATAGACGAATATAGTAAAAGATAGATAGATAGATTAACCCCAAAACACAACATTGCAATCAAAAAATAATCGCGTTTTTTTTATACCGTCATGTCAGTCACTTCTGTTTCCTCCACTTCATCTCCCAGCATTCCACCATCCACCTCATCTCATGTATCACCCACGATATCTTTTCTATTTCCTTCTTCCCAGTCTCTACTTTTTCCCTTAACTCCACTCCTCTTTCTTTCCACAGTCCCTTTCCTCTTCGATTCCACTCAGTTAAAATTCCACTCTGCTAGTCCTCCTCTTTGTCGTCACTCTCTTTCTCTTCTCTCTCGCCTCGCTCAGCCACTCACTCGCTCCCTCCTCCACACAGACGCGCCGCGGGTTGAGCTGCGCGCCGGCCAGAACCTCGTCATGACCAGCATCAAGGAGGGCGATGACGTGTATTTCGAGTGTGTCATCAGCGCCAACCCGCCCGTCCAGGGACTGCGCTGGCTGCTGCAGGTGAGAGGAGAGGGATGAAGGGAAGGGTGACGAGGGAAGTAGAGGGAGAAAAATAGGTTGGTATATACACGTAAGAAAACAGGTTATGGAGATTATAGGAGCCAATTCGGTATACACATGTCAGCTTATGAGAACTCGTTATTTTATGTCTACTCTCCCTTCCTGTTAATCTGTATACCTCCTTTGAGTAGACTTAGAGAGAAAGATGGAGAGGAAAGGTAAGAAAAATGTATAAACAGATAGAAAGAAATAATGTAAGGTATATACAGCTTTCACGGACTCAGAAATATAGAAAGACTTGGAGAGACGGATAGATAGATAAAGATGCGTTGATAGTGGTAGTTTATGTTCTCCCGTGTCATATTCTTGTCTGATGTCGAGGTGAAGTATACTCAGGGTTCCCCCGTTTGTCTCCAATGTTTCCGCGCCGCCCAGGGGGAGCTGCTGCACCACAACCTGTCCGCGGGGGTGATCCTGGCCAACCAGAGCCTCGTCCTGCAGCGCGTGGGCCGCCACTCCTCGGGCCGCTACACCTGTTCCGCCTCCAACGCCCTGGGCACCGCCACCTCCAAGCCCCTCACCCTCAACGTCAAGTGTGAGTGCTGGGTGTGTGAGGCTGTGGGTGGGTGAGGGGGCTGTGTGTGTGTGTGTGTGTGTGTGTGTGTGTATTAACGCTCTGGTCCTCACAGTCCGGCCGGTGTGCGCGGCGCGGCAGCAGTGGACGTACGGCGGTGCGCGCGGCCAGCAGGTGAACGTAACCTGCCAGGTGGACGCCAACCCCGAGGTGGACGCCTTCCGCTGGGCCTTCAACACGTCCACGGAGATGGTGCACATCCCGAGGAACCGCAGCCAGGTGCTGGGCAGCCGCAGCATCATGGCCTACACGCCCAAGACACACCATGACTTCGGGACGCTCCTGTGCTGGGCCGACAACGAGGTGGGCGCTCAGCGGCTGCCCTGCGTCTACCTGGTGGTGCCTGCAGGTGAGGCTGGGAGAGGGGGGGGGGGGTCTGAGGTGGGCGTTGCCTCTATGGTAGGCCATCAAGTTTCACGTTACATTACCAGTAGGTGTTGAGGTGCCACTGAGTTCCTCTTTCCGCAGCGGTGCCTGAGCCTGTCCACAACTGCAGCGCATGGCACAACGCCAGCGCCGCCGGGGAGGTGGTGGTGGCGTGCGAGCCTGGCTGGAGCGGCGGCCTGATGCAGACCTTCTCGCTGGAGGTGCGGCGGGGCGGCTCCGTCGTGGCCTCGCTGGGGCAGCGCGCCGAGCCCTTCTTCACCGTGACGGGCCTGGCGCCGGGCACCGAGTACCAGCTTGCCGTGGTGGCCGTCAACACGCAGGGGACCGCCGCCCCCACACGCCTCACCCACCACACACCCATCGACGTGGCCGAGAAACGCACCAGCGCCGCCGCTGCCGAGTCCTTCGGCGTCGGCCTGGGCATGATGCGTGTGGTGCCCGTGGTGGTGGTGGCGGTGGCGGCGGGCGTATCGCTGGTGCTGTGCTCGGTGGTGGTGGTGCTGCTGATCCGCTGCCGCCTCGCCCGCGCCCACGCCCACGCGCACGCCAGGCCCAAGGTGGTGTGTGAGGACGCCGGGTCCCTCACCAAGACCGGCGACGACGGCGGCTTCGACATGCGCCAGCGAGACCCTGACCTCATCCTGGTGAAGGCCGGTACGTAGCGGGCACGTGTCGCCTTGAGAACCAACACCACACCTTCCCCTTGCCATGTGACATCCGTGTTTCTCGTCTCCCCACAGGCAAGCGGGAGTCCCAGCCATCTGCACCCGCCCCACGCCCACCTTCCTACGGAGCAGTTACGGTAAGTGCCCTGCCTCGTGACTCTTCCTTTTTCCCCGCCAGCCCTGCCTCCGTGGGCCGCCGTGACACATCAGAGTTATATTACACAGCCTTGAGCGATGCGTATATAACAATCACTGCCTGGAGCCCTGGAGCACAACGGGGTGATTATGAGGTTCTCTAATATTGATACTAATAATGAAGCCATAAATAACAACAATGATAATAATCTCCGGCATCATCATACCTAGTCGTCGTCATTGTCATCATCATCATAATGTAATTGGTACATAATAAGTATTAGCATTACCTAGTGGCGGAGGACTGCTGGAAAATTGTCGCTTCGTTAATTAGCGCTTTTCCCTTTTGTGATATTATTGAACTATTTGCAGGCTTTTTTTCACATTTGTTACCTTTTTTATGCCCTTGAACTGACTCCTCTGCTATAAAGGATTCTTCAGCCAATCGAGACTAATTTCTCACCAGGAGGGGAGGAAGCGTGTGTTTGCCACCGTTTATTCTGATAGAGATGAGACATTGTAGTCACTCTGTACACACCATCCACTTAATATTCAAGAAAGTTACTCTAAGATACTAAGTTAATGTGTAAAGTTGGTATTTTTCATTAGAGGACGCCAGCAAGGGCATAACAAAACAAAAAAGAACGCAAGAGGTGCTTCCACAGGTATTGGTGATGAGCCTCAAGTCTCGCTTCTGAAAGTACGCAGGGTAGATAACATTACTCTCTGCCAACTTCTGTCTAGCTTTATACAAAACAGCGTGTTGTAGTATTTTCTTCATTACATTTTCTTTATACTTTGATTCTGCCGACTAAACCATTAACCCGTCCGCTGCGATTGGCACGAATTTCTCCTTCCCTGGTAGCCTGGTAACATATAGTCCCAGGTCTTTGTCTGCCTCTGTGGTGGATAGTGGAGTGTTTCCCATGTGGTATTGGTGTGCTGGATTTCCCCTCCAAAGCTGCATGACTTTAATTTCTCTTCATTGAATTGTAGCAGCCACTTTTTGTTCCATTCCTGTAGCTTGGTGATGTCTTCTTGTAGGAAATCCGCAGTCAAAGGGTTAAAGGGGAAATACATTTTTATAGTTACTTTTCATATATTTTCCCATATTTTTTTCCCGAAGTAGTTTATTATTTTTTATCTGGTATAAACACTAAATGGAATAGCGCACAGATGACCGACCGCACCCAATTACAAACTATACATTCTTCTCTTTTTTTTCCCCGGAGTAGTATTTTTTTCGTCTGATATAAGTTCTTACTGAAATAACGCGTACGAATTAGCGACCGCCCTTATTCCCTCTATTCCGGTCTATATAACTCTCTCAGCAGCCTCTCCATCACTCCAAAGATAACACCGACTCTTTCGAACTAAATATTTTCTCTTTTTCACGAAGTTGTTGTTTTTTCATCTGATAAAGTAATGGCGCAGTAAGTAGCGGGCTTTTTCTTTTCATTATTGTTTTCTTTTTTTACATGCTTGCACTGTCTCCTCTGCTGTAAAAAGAAATAATAATAATAATCGGAATAAAGCCTGCTCATTACCGACAGCACTGTATTCCCTCTATCCCTTCCATTCCGGGCTATTTAATTTCCCCAGCCTCCTCTACATCACTTAAAGATGACACCGCCGCCGTGACGTAGAGTATATCACTTTGCTGTCCTTCGGTGCGCCCGGCCTTCCACGGCACTAAAGGGGAACACAGGGAGCTCGCGCGGAAAATAACATGAAACGCTTCGCACATTATCGCGTCACATTCACCGCTGCGAAATATGTGCCCAGGGTGTGCGAATATCCTCACCGTGCTGTGTATATAAAAGATAGGTAGAGAGGGATAGATAGATAGATACGAACAAACAGATAGATAGATTAATGGAGAGATAGATAGATAAAATAATGAATAGATAGGTAAATTGATAGAGAGAGATTGATGTTTAAATAGATAAATTGATAGATTGATAGAGAAATATATGATAAGTTAGGCAAATAGAAAGATAAATTGAGTAAACATGTAGACAGATTAGGCTCATGTATAGAACTATGATTGGATAGAGGTACAGATAGATAGTTATAAATAGATACTTAAATGCAGATAAATAAGTATTAAGACGTTGATTTCCCTCACCAAGGTACGTAGATATATAAACAGAGGTATAAAGACACGATAGATACATAGATAACACACACACACAAAAAAAAAACAATAATAATAATAAATAAATAAATAAACAAATAAAATAGATGCCCGAAAAAAATAAAATAGAATGCGTAACACACTCACATCCACTTCTTGTTTCCGTATTGGCAACACACCCCGGCGCACACAGTCCCTCGTGGGTATCGGAGGAGCACTTACCATGGACTGTTGCGCCGTCCCCCTCTCCCAACCCCCTAGCAGCCTCGTGTGTCCCGGGCCATAAATAAATGCGTTTCGCCTCATTGTTATGCCACACATGCGCGTAACGGGCACTTTCATTTCCGCAAGTGTGGTTAGTTAGGGGCACTCTGCGATTTATGTTGTTATATGAACGTAGTGTTTTCTAGCATTAGGGGAGAGAGAGAGAGAGGGAAAGAGATTTATGTTGTTATATGAATGCAGCGTTTTCTAGCATTAGGAGAGAGAGAATAAGAGGAAGAGAGAGAGAGACCGAAAAGTTAAACATTATATATGAAACAAAAGCTAGCAAAATGAGAGAGAGAGAGAGAGAGAGAGAGAAGATTAATTTCATGTTGTCCTTGTGTGTGTATGTGTGTGTGTGTGTGTGTGTGTGTGTGTGTGTGTGTCCGTCATCCCGTGCAGTGCCAACCATCCCAAACACACACACACACACACACACACACACACACACACGAAACTCCCCCCTCCACTCCTCACACACACACACCCTCCCCTCCTTCCCCAGCCACCCTAGCCCACCCCCCACACGTCCGCCCCGCCTCGCATACTTCATCCCGCCGCCGCCAACTAATCAGGTTTATTCCCAATCACGTTTGGCGGCGGCCGAGAGGCATAATTAATTTGATTTTCCTGTAGTAATACGAGGCCCGGGTGGACGAGAGTGTAGGGCATTAGGCCTTAAGCGAGGCGACAAGGGGGCTAAGGAGAGAGAGAGAGAGAGAGAGAGAGAGAGAGAGAGAGAGAGAGAGAGAGAGAGAGAGAGAGAGAGAGAGAGAGAGAGAGAGAGAGAGAGAGAGTTATTTTTGGGTCACTATCTTTCCTTCAGACTTGAGGGTGATATTTTATTTTCACCGTAAGAAGCAATCAAGGCAAAAAAAAAAAATAGGATAAAAATAAAAATAAAAACGAGAAGGAATAAAACAAAATAGATAAAAGAATAAGCGAAAAAATAATTAAAATATGAAAAAATGCATAACATCAGTAAAACAAATATATCTTATAGGTCAAATGTCGCCGGTCGAAGGTGATGACATGAAATATTTATTAAAAAGCGAAAGAATGTGTTATGAGCTGATGGTGACGGTGTTGGCGAGTGACGGACGAGGCGGAGGTGTGAGATATTTATTAAGGATTCTGTCTCTCTTATTCCAGTTCCTATTATTATTATTATTATTATTATTATTATTATTATTATTATTATTATTATTATTACTGTTATTGTTGTTGTTATTATTATTATCATTATTATTATTATTATTATTATTATTATTATTATTATTATTATTATTTTACTTAAGAGAGGAATGCCGAGTTGTTGATTCATGATAGCTTAGTTATTATGTTATTATGTACTGTTTTATTAATCATCATTATTATAATCTGTACTTTTTTCTTCCCTTTTCTTCTCTCCTATTCATTCTTATTGCTTTTTCCTACTACAAAGTTATTTTTTCTCATTTTCCTTCCCTTTCTTCACTTTCTATTGCTTTACCCTTTCTTCTTTTTTTTAACAGATAATTTTAACCTTTTCTCTTCATCACCCTTCTCATTTTCATCACCATCATCATCATCGTCACCGCGCTTCTTTCCTTCTTTTAATCCTTGCTCTCCACCTTCCCTCCCCGCGCCTCGGCCTGCCAGCCACACCACTTTAAGAATTCCCACTGCCGCCGCCCCCTACGAGAGGCTTCGCAGGCACGCAAATGCAGAAAGCGAAGGTAAAGGTGACCTAGACGAGGGGCCTACACGTCCGTCCGTTCCCTAAATCATTGGAAAGGAACACACACACACACACACACACACACACACACACACACACACACACACACACACACATATACTAGCTCCCCCCCCTCCCACCCACACACACACCACCGTTTACCCTGTCCAAGCACTCCCACACACTTCATCCCTTTCCCCTGCCCTAAATAGGCAAGCAAGCAAGCAAGCACAGGGAAAGGCCGGCCAGATTCAAGGAGAGACTCTCAGGCCAAGTCGCCGCCCCTGCCTTGTGCTACGACGGATGATCTCGATTAGTCTCCTGTCACGGCCGGCGAGCTGACGTGAGGCAAGAACCTGCGTCACTTAAGCAGAGAAAGGATAGGATTGAGGCACTCGAAGCGGGCGCCTGTACGAGCTCGGCATGCAATAGTGAGAGAAAATTTTGTTTGAACTTTATAGATATCCAGATCTCATTAGACGAAAGACATAACGTATATCAGAAGATAAAATGTTACAAAAGGAAGCAGAAAAGAAAATCTAAAGATAATTAGGAAAAATATAGATTCAAAGACGCCGGAAAAGGAATGACTGACATAAATGACCCCCAAAAAGATGAACAAAGGAAGGTGTTTTGAATGAAGCGGACACAGAAGACGAAAAACATGGTAAAGGAATAAAAGGAAAAGAATATGTAAAAACCGACCGACTGGAATGTTGGTTTTAAAGGAAGACTTTAATGAATAAATGACGCAAGGATGACTGCGGACAAGACGTGGTGAGGAAAACAAATCAACAAATAAGAAACCAAAATGACATGATGGAAAAACAAACAGTGAGTAATTATGCAAAGGAGAACAAGAAAATAATAGAGGCGTTACTGGATAGAGAAAGCAAAAGAATGTTGAAGACGTCTGGGTAAAGAAAAAACGAAAACGATGGAAATTAATGGAAAAGACTAAAAGAAAATGGGAAAAAAAGAGAAAGAAATGACATTATGGAAAAAGACAATGAGTAATTATGCAAAGGAGAACAAGAAAATAATAGTGGCGTTACTGGATAGAGAAAGCAAATAATGTTGAGGATGTCTGGATAAAGAAAAAAAGAAAATGGTGAAAAAAAAATATCAATCTCAAGTCTGAAGGAAAGATAGTGACCCAAAAATAACTCTCTCTCTCTCTCTCTCTCTCTCTCTCTCTCTCTCTCTCTCTCTCTCTCTCTCTCTCTCTCTCTCTCTCTCTCTCTCTCTCTCTCTCTCTCTCTCTCTCTCTCTCTCTCCACACTCCCTTCAAGTGAGTCTGCTTCATGATGCGAGTGAGTGATGGTTTTTCTTTTTTTTCCTTTACCTTTTTCTCGTTTTTCTTTTTATTAATGAGCGTCGTTCGGAAAGTTCTTGGAATCCACGTAGGAGGCGCTGAATCATTTTTTTGGAATCCGTGAATGTTGTGACGAATATTTCCACCAATCGTCAGCGGGTCGTGTTGAATGTTTCCCGGAACTTGCGTTGGGTGGGTGAGAGAGAGAGAGAGACACGCTGAATCGTCCTTAAATTCACAGTTGCAATGGTTCTAATACTGCTTGGAATCGTGCATGAATTAGCCATTAAACATTGAAGTTATTGCTGTGAACACATTCGTATTAAATCTTGAAGTCATAGCAATAAACGTTCTGATCACACCTTGGAATAATACACCTTGAAATACAAACGTTCTGATCACAATTTTTTTTTTTTTTTTTTACAGCAGAGGAGTCAGTTCAAGGGCATAAAAAAGGAAACAAATGTGAAAAAAAGCCCGCTACCCACCTTGGATTAATTGAAATACAAACGTTCTTATCACACCTTGGAATAATACACCTTGAAATACAAACGTTCAAATCACACCTTGAAATACAAACGTTCTGATCACACCTTCAA
This sequence comes from Eriocheir sinensis, assembly GCF_024679095.1. Classification (NCBI taxonomy): domain Eukaryota; kingdom Metazoa; phylum Arthropoda; class Malacostraca; order Decapoda; family Varunidae; genus Eriocheir; species Eriocheir sinensis. Next base: position 1,922,884 of record NC_066570.1, read on the forward strand.
ATACAAACGTTTTTATATTTTACCTATTTTTTTATATTTTTTTAGCTCCAGTTGCGTAAAACAATATGGGAATCGGTCATCTTGTTTCCTGAGCACCGTCTTGAATGCCTTTTATACACACCCATATTTATACCTTTTTCTTTCTACTGTACCCTAAATAAATAATCCGTGAGTACCTTCATGACCGTTGCCTGAAAGCGGTACGTTCGGATTCGATTCCTGGGGACACGGTTATGGATAGGTGGGGTGGGTGTGAGGCGGGCAGGTCGGTGTGTGTCCCTCAAGCGAGCCGCCAGGAGCCGCGTTAATGGCCGTGCCTTCTAATGAGGGTCCATTGTGAGGCCTTAGCAAGCTTCTCCACGCCCTTAGCCACTACGCTCCCTCCTCCACCTCCCCTCCCCTCGTGACCCTATAGACTGTTTGAGGTGTTAATTAAACCGTTTACCTTGGGCGACTACTACTGCTTCGGCTACTACTACTACTACTACTACTACTACTTCAACCACCATCACTACTACTACTACTACTACTACTATCACTACCACCATCATCGCCATTGCCTTCAAATCATCAACGCGTGCCTTCTCAGGTAACTCTGAATGCTTGCTGTATTAATTAAGGCAAGGCAAAGGGTATTGTCTGCTTCGGAGGCACGATTCCTGGTCTCAGGCTGTGGGATAGACGTCGCATAAGCCAGTGCTGTGTGGCTGAGCGCTATGCTGTGGGGTAATGCTGATGAGGAGGATACATAGCTTGGGAAGGCTTTTCTATCTGTTCTTTCTTCTCTCCAATCTCTTCCTCTGTCGCGTTTTATTTATTTTATTTTGTCTTTGTTCTCCTCTTGTCTTCTTTGCGTCATCCTACATGTAATTCTGGTCTCCTTCAACCTTCTCATCTTTTTCATTCTTTTCTAATGATTGTAAAACTCTTAGGGCGATACTATAAGACACCTTGGCTTCTCACATAACCTATTTCTAAAGGTCAAAGAGGGGGTCAGTCGGGTTCTAATGAGTGTTTCTTTAGGTTCACGGCACAGAGGAAGAGTCAGACTACCACCAGGGCCATAAAACTACTCCTGGAAATGTACCAAACGCCTATGAAAGCCTTGCCAGATATATATTCTTGGGCGACGAAATGTTTTAAAATACCTTAGTCTCCTCTCTTCCATCAGTTGCTTTTTTTTATTTTCTCCAGCTGTCTTCTCAATATTCTCCACGTAATTCTGCATTTCTTCAGCCTTCCTCCTATCCCCCTTCCATCTTTATCCTGCTTTACTATCAATCGTGGACTTCTTAATGTCTTCTTTCCAACATATCTCTTCCTCTGCCTCATTATTTTCTCCTCTCTCCGTCGTTCCGTCATTACTCACTTGAATCTGGTCTCCTTCAATCTTCCTTTCCTTCCAGCCCACTTCCATCTTTTTCCTTCTTTACTCTCATTCGTGAAAGTCTTTAAAGTCACTCATCCTCGTCAGTCGCATTATATTTTTCTTCACTTGTCTTCCTCTCGTCAATATTCATGTAAGTCTTGTCTCCTTCAATCTTTCTTCCTTCCATCCTTCTTTCGTTTTAATCCTCTTTTCTATTAGGTGTGTAACTCGTAAACTCTTCTTCCTTGCTTCCTGACATATTCTTTCTCAAGTCTTATGATGTTGGTTCATTTATCGTCATTCCTTCTTTTCTGCGTCTTCCATCTCTATTTCTTATATTCAGGTATGGAAGTTATCGGTAATCTATTTCCTTCCTTCCTCCCTACCAGATTTCTTCCTCAGACTCATTTTTCCTTTGGTTAATGTCTTTTTTTATCATTATTTTAGCATCTGCTCTTCGTACACCCTTCCTTCCCCTTTAATTATATCTTCTTTCATCCATTTCTTTCCTCGCTTTTTCCTCACTCAGTCTCATTCCTCCTTATCAGATTCCTTCCTCACGCCAACTTTTTCTTTGGTTAATGTCTTCTTTTTTTTCATCAGTATTTTAGGAACTGACCTTCCACTTTTCTCTCACTCAAATCTCACCCTTATCAGGCTAATTTTTCCTTTGGTTAATGTCTTTTTTTTTTCATCAGTATTTTAGCAACTGACCTTCGTATGACCTCCCTTCCCCTTCAATTATATCTTCGTTCTTCCATTTGTCTCCACGCTTTTCTCTCACTCAATCTCACTCCTTTATCAGGCTAATTTTTCCTTTGGTTAATGTCTTTTTTTTTTCATCAGTATTTTAGCAACTGACCTTCGTATGACCTCCCTTCCCCTTCAATTATATCTTCGTTCTTCCATTTGTCTCCACGCTTTTCTCTCACTCAATCTCACTCCTTTATCAGGCTAATTTTTCCTTTAGTTAATGTCTCCTTTTTTTCATCAGTATTTTAACAACTGTTCTTCTTCTAACCTTCCTTCCCCTTCCATCATATTCTCGTTCTTCTCTTTGTTTCGGCACTTTTTCCTTCCACACCGCTTCTCCTTTACTCTCTTCCTCCTTCCCTTCTGCTAAATTTTTTCTCCAATACCTTCTTTGCATTTTACCCCCAGACTTTCCTCTCAGCTCACTCCTCATCTTTACACCTATTCTCCTACACCGCCTCTGTCTCCCTATACATCAGCCTCTTTCCCTCTCTCCCTCCCTCCCTCTGTCCCTCCCTTCCTCCCTCCCATCTCCATCTCCTTCCATCAGCTTCACTTTTTCTTCAATGGCTGCCTTGCTTTTATATTTTTTTTCCAAAGTTCTCGGAGCACTCCTCTTTAACCTCCCTCCTTCCCCCCCTTCTTACTCCTTCCTACCTAGCCTTACCTTATGAACTTGTCTATACCTTTTTTTTCTTTTTCCAAACCTTCCCAGCTACCACCTCGACCGCCTTCTCTTGCTATCCAGACTCCACCTAATAGATTTTTTGCCTTTTCTCCGTTTTTTCTTTCTTTTCCTGGCCCTTTCATTTCTCCTCCTTAAGTCATCTTTTGCTACTCAGTTCCCCTTTCTAGATTTTCCTTTTCCTTTTTTCTTTTTTTCCTGACCCTTTTAATCTCCTCTTTAACAGCCCTCTTTTGCTACCAAGTTTCCCTTTCTAAATTTGCCTCTTCCCCGTTTTCCTTCTTTCCCTGTCAAAACCCTTTCAATTTTCCTCTTCAACAGCTCTCTTTTCCTTCCAATCTCATTTTCTTGACTTACCGTTTTCCCCTTTTCTTTTTTATCTTCTACAAAACCCTCTCAACTCCTCTCCTTATCACCCTTCTCTTCTTACCTTCTATTATCTTCAAGACTTGCTTTTTTCTCCCTTTTCTTCTCATTTTCGTAAACCTTTTCAGCCTTCCTCTCCAGATCCTTCTTTCTACCCAGACTCTTTTTATATCCTTGCTTTTTTTCTTATCTCTTTCCAAACTCTCCCAGCTTTCCCATTAACCACCTCCAGTTCTTGTTTTTTCCCTTTTCTTGTCTTTTTCTAATCCTTCTTATCTCCCTTCTGTATCCAGCTCCTCTTCCCACACAACCTCGATTTCTACGTATTCTCATCTCTCTTTCTTTTTCTTTCTTTCTAAATCCTTTGCACTCTTCCTCTTCACCATCTCCGCTTCACTACCCACACTTACCGTCTTTTATTATCTGCCTTCTTTTATTTTGTCTTTTTATTCTACATATTCTTTCAGCTCTCTCCTCGGTTAGCTCCTTCTCTTTTTAGCAAGCCTCAATTTCATCTTTGCTTGCCTTTCGTTATTCTTTTCTTCCTAAACCTTCAACTTTCTTTTTGTACTCAGCCTCACTTCCTCTCTACTTCTCTTCCTTTGTTTTCTTTTATTTTTTTCTCTTCAGTCTGCTCTTCCTCCTTTTATAATCGCCTTTTTAATCATCGTTTGCTCTCTACCTGCCTTGTTTCTCTTCTCTTTTTCTCTTCCGCTACCTTCGTTTCCTCCTTTCCCTGTCACTAATCCTTCCAACTCTCCTCATTAACCTGCCTCACCTTCTCTCCCTAACTTTCTATTCCTTCTTCTGCCTTCTTTTGTTCTTCTTCTCATCCTCTACATTCTCTTTCTCCTTTTCCGATAACTAATCCTTCCAGCTCTCCTTCTTGACAACCCTCCCTTTCTTCACTACCTTCCTTTTTCCCTTCTTCTCTTCCCCCTTTTCTTATCACTAATCCTTTCTGCTCTCCTCCTTAACCAGCCTGTCTTCCTGCCCGCCAGCCTCCTTCCCTCCATCTTGCCAGCGTGAATTGCTCCTCCTCCTTCCATCACGCCGCCGCCCTCCTAATCCCTCTAAGCTAGGCTCTATTATCAAGCTTCCTCGCGGGCGGGGGAGAGGCGGCGCCGCTAACACCCTCGTATTTAAGACTCCCAAGGCACATTTTCCCAGCCCTCCTCCGCGCTTCCCTTAGCAGACGCTCGAGGACAGAGACTAGGCGGGGCTGGTGATTGTGTTGGTGAGATTGTATTGGTGTGTGCTGTATAGAAATAGATTGATAATGATAATAACAGTTGTAATAATATTAGAAGTGTTAGGTATTGAAGTAGTGGTGGTAGAGGTAATGGCGAGCGATAGTAGTAGTAGTAGTAGTAGTAGTAGTAGTAATAGTAATAGTAGTAGTAGTTGTAAGAGTATGACAACTAAGAAGCCTTCACCATAGTTGTATAAATAATAGTAGTAGTAGCAGCAGCACCCTAGTAGTATCAATAGGAGTAATAGTAATAGCAGTAGTTGCAGTCTGTAGTAGTAGTAATAATAGTCTGATCAATAGTAAAGGCTTGGATAGGCCAGCCGATCGAGCATTAACCTTACAACCTGAAGGTCCAGAGGTCAAGTCCCTGGTCTGGCGACGAGAATTAGATATGTTTTTGTCCCTGACGCCTGAGGGGTGACTATACTCATCGCCGAGGAGCCCCGTGCGTCATAACAGGCGGCTCAGGGGACGGGCGGGGTGGGGGGGAGGGGGACGCGCTCTTCAAATGGTTAGCCTCGAGCGCTGAACAGATTAATATCGGTTACAACACACTGAGTTTTTAGACGCGGGGTCATTCATGGTCATTGTAGTATTATTGTTATTATTATTATTATTATTATTATTATTGTTATTATTATTACTATTACATTTTTAGTTTCATTATATTTACTGTTTTCTGTTTATTTTGATTCGTTTCTGAGAATGTGGAGCTTATTCTTAGCGATGTGTATTGTAATAATGATAATAATAATAATAATAATAATAATAATAATAATAATAATAATAATAACTAACAGGGTCCGTACGCCAGGAGGGAATTATGAAAAATGTGAAGCATTATAGATGATTAAAACCTCCATTACGGGCTTAACATTAAACAGCAAAACATTTATAACTCGCGCTCAATATTTACAGCAAAACCCGCGATGACTGAGCCAACTTATACCGTAATTTTAACTTCTCCCATTGTTTTATCCATTTGGCTCCACTCTACATAACCAACCCCTCACCCACCCACCTGACCCATGCACTCTACTGGCCAGTCATCCACCCAAAGTCCCCATCCACCCAATCAGCCAGCTAGCCATCCTTCCGCCCACTTACCCAGGCATCAAACCTCTTCCTACCCAGCCAGCCAGCCACCCACTCAGCCAGCCACCCTCCCAGCCACCCACTCAGTCAGACCATCCAGCCATCCTCACACACACACACACACACACACACACACACACACACACACACACAGTTAGCCATCCACCTATCCAGCCAGCCAGCCAGTTAGCAACAAACATCCGATCGAACAATTAGAATAACCAACCAACCATTCATCCGGTCAACCAGTCTATCAGCTACATAATCAACCATATACACCATTCAGCTATTTATCTAGTTAGCCCCGTCAACCACTCAGCCATACTGCCATTAGTCTTCTGCACTCAGCCACCCGTGAGTCGCCGCGTTTAGGGTCATGCCAGGGGCTCGAGGCATGGCCCACCGAGGCATTGCATAGTGATGAGTCGACATGGTCCCACGAACGCTGCGCCAAGAGGTCTATGCGAGAGGCTGGCGGGGATATACAGTACATCAGTGGCTGTGAGAGTGGTCTGCCTTAGCGGATTGTAAAGGCTTAGGAACCCAAAGTACCGTCACGCGCCAAGAAAAAAAGCGCGATACGTAGGCCTGTATTCTCAAACCACTTCGAGGCTTACACACCCACATTTATCAAGGCTTTCCTAGAGGTTTTGGGCCTTTCTATGGATAGTTTTATGAGTCAGCTGAGAGTCTGAGGAGGCTTCTGCACCGTGAATATGAAAAAACACTCAAGGGAACCCAAGTAATCCTCTTTGAAGTCTTTGGGAATAGTTGTTGTGAGAGCTGGAAGCGTCTGAGACCGCGGACCTCGGTTTTTAGACATCCTTGATTGCGCTGTTTTTTTGTGTTGTTGTTGTTTTTTTGTTTTTGTTTTTACATGTGACCTATAGCGCCGGTAGGCTATTACCTTGGGGTGACTGAAAAATCCCAGGTGGTTAGCGGTGGATTCGAACCCGCATCATGGACAGCGCGGCGGAATGCGGGGCCGGCACGCTAACCACTCAGCCACCGCCTCTCCTGTGCAGGCCAGGTCCATCACCACAGAGGCAACCCTACCCTGGCATAACAGGCGAGTGCTGTGGCGGAAACTGTGTAGAGCATCACCTCCCCCCGATGAACGAAGGGCACACCACCCGGCAGGAGGGATGGGCGGTATAACGGCATAAAATTGAATTTCCTTTATAAGAAGCGGCAATACCTGGCGATGGAGGATCAGCGAAGATGAGACTCCTGGCTGGCAGAGAGGCGTAATGCAAGAGTGATCTGCCTTAGCGGGGTGTAGAGGGATGAACGTTACCATGGCATAAAGCTGAGGAGGAAGGTTCCGAGAGAATGGGCCAGTTTTACAGTCCACTACAGCAAGTTCGTAAGCTCCCCAACCAAGCACGAAATACCACGAAAATTCCTTGGCTAGTGTTTGGCGTTGATATAAAAAGGAGGAAATTTTTCGGAAACCACACAGGAAAGCTCTCTAGTATCTGGTATTGAGTAGAAATAACGAATCATTGTGGAAAATATAGTTTGGTTTGAGCGCTTACAATGGCTGGGTTGGACTGTCGAACTGGCCCAATGACCCGCCTTACTTGATAATAGTTGGAGAAGTGTTACAACGACATAGAGCCGAATTTGATCGTAAAATGATACAATACTTGGAGGATCAATGGAGTAGAGGCTCGCGGCTACTGCTGAGAGCCTCAATCAGGAGCTTACCAGAACGTGACGGAGTTATTGAAAGTAAATGGTTGGAGTTATGTGGTAAAGTTGAATTGAATTGTAAGAGCGCGTCATGGCGGACTGAGTGATTATTCTTCCTCTGCCGTCTTCAACTGTCCGCCTTACATTTTGCACGCTCTTTTCCCCTCTGTCATAATTATAAGGTAAGGCAACACCTGGCGATGGGGAATAGCTTTATGGCAACCCTTGGTCTAAGTAATCACTCCTCTCCGCTGTCCGCCTTAATGAGCATAGTTATTTAGTACATTCTTTTTTCCTTTGCTCTGCGTGGCTGAGGCGAGGCGCGGCGAGGCTCAGGTGTGCGAGGGACTTTGTTCGATCCCTTTAAGTCTTCCTCTCACGCGCCGATGGACTGGGCGGTCGCGTCCCAGCTGCGGCTCGCGGTGCACGTATTAGAGGTTCTCACCGCCGACTGCTGGGGTGAAATATGGCGCCACTCAAAAGTAGAGAGCGGTAAAAAGTAACAAGACACTCATATTTCCGGGCTGGTGCTGGGATGGCGTCGTATATCCAGAGATGCGGCAAAGGGGAGGGCAGGAGGGAGCGGTGGTTCGTCTCTATGCTCGTGTAAATATGCATCACACGGCCGGCTGGGTGGCTCGGTGGTTGGTTGGGGCGAATGAATGATGGGTGACTGGCCGGCTTTGAATGTCTGACTGGATCGCTTGAGTGGTTGGCTGGCTGGCTTGAATGGCTGAATGTCTGACTAACTGGCTTGGATGGCTACTGGCTGGCTTGCTGGCTGGTTGGAGTGGACGGACAGACAACACAAACCCTGAATGCCTCGCCTCGGTGCATGGGCCGCCGCGACACCGTTTCTCATCGCGTCTAATCCGAATTCAGCAGACGGGGCACTACATCCTCAGTTCTTTATTGCGCGGGTAATTTATCACCGAGTAATAATGAAATAGGCCGTGATGGATGAGGAGAGAACGCAACCAAGCCCAGCCCTGCACCGGCCCAGGGGAAAAAAGAGAAGTGCTTGTACGTGCCGGCTCGCCTGTAATATCTCACTTGTCTGCCGCGCCCGGACTGTCTTGTATCCTCTGATGTAATACCGACGAGGAGAACAGACTGGCCCGTTGTTGCTGACCTCCCTGTATGCGACAAGCCACCCGCTTCCCCCTAATTAAATATTAACACAATAGCTTGTACGTGATGGCTTGTCTATGATATTTCCTCTGCTTCCCGCACATATTCTCATATTGTCTGCGATGTAATACGAAGATAGAATTGACTGGCCGACTCGCGTTGTCCTCCCCCACTGCGACGCTCCACCTCTTTCCCCTGGTCATATATTTGATGGCTCGTCTGTACTATTTCCTGTCTCCTTCACATAATGTCTTGTATACACTCATGTAATGCTAATAAGAGGGACTGACTTGCCGGCTTGCGTTGTCCTCCCCATGCACACCCAACACTCCACCCCCATGATCTTGGTCACAAATAATATAACAGCTTGTACGTGATGGCTCGCCTATGCTATTGTGTCTCCCTTTCGTGCGTAATGTCTCGTGTATTCTTTCAGCTATAATGGCGACGAGAATGACTACTGTCCACCCTGGTCCCCCTGGTTAAAAGTATATACTAGATCCTGTACGTGATGGCTCGCCTGTGTTGTCTGGTCTGTCTTATTACAACCTAACAAATAACAACAGCAAATGATTGGGCTTGTTTCATTGTTTATTGCTTTTCAACCGTTTCCTTTACCGGTACAGAAATACTGACACCCCCTAAAACGCCTTGAATGCACCGTACCGTAATGGTGACTCCTGAGGGACGGAGTGGTTGGCTTGGGTTCGCGCCGCTGGTCCGCCTCTCACTCACTCACTTCTCCCCTTCGAGGCCTCAGTGAGTGGCGGACCCTTGACGCAGGACGACCTCGAGTGCTCTGGCTTTGTTCCACCCCGCTCGAGTGTGTGTGTGTGTGTGTGTGTGTGTGACGGGTAGCATGCAGTTCCACCCTCCACCCTTCCTTCCTTCTTTCCGGCTTCCCCTTCCATCCGTCATCCTCTTCCTCCTTTCTCTTTCTCCTCCCTGCGTCCCCCTCCCCTGTCTTCCTTCCGCCGCCCTTCCTTTTCCTCCTCCCTTCCTTCCTTTCCGCCCTATCCCTCAATTCTCCAGACACCCACCCATGAACCCTATCCCTTCCCCCTTCGCCTCTTCCCTTCCTCTCCCAACGTTCCATTCCCGTCCTTTCCCTCTCCCTCCCTTCTCTTCCCCTCTTCCTCCTACTCCAAACCCCTTCACCTCATCCCTCCTCGTCCCAACAGCTCCATCCCCATTCTTCCGTCCCCAACTTTACCCCCTTCTTCCTCTCCTGTCTTCCTCCTCCCCCTCCTCCCATTGTCCTTGTGATGCATGAAGCCGCCGGGCAGAATTCGCACCATCATCCATCCTCCTTCATTTATGAGAGACAAATGGAGTTTATTGCTGTTCCTTCCGTCGCAAACGTTAAGTGCATTGCCTTTCCAGTTGTTTGAGTGGCAATTAATTATTATGACGGCGCGGGAAAATATATTGTTTTCCGTAATTTAAAGCGCCAATAAGCGAGTCACTCCACCAGGAACGTAAACAACAATAACACACGCACACACACACTCACACTCTCTCTCTCTCTCTCTCTCTCTCTCTCTCTCTCTCTCTCTCTCTCTCTCTCTCTCTCTCTCTCTCTCTCTCTCGCACGTGCCATTATCAAGGTCTGAGTGTTGTTTAATTAAGGACATTTTATTCTGGGTTAATGTTTAGGGCGTGTGAACAGAGCCAGAGAGAGAGCGAGAGGGAGGGAGAGAGAGAAAACTCTTTACACTCACCGAGGAAGAAAAAGTCAGTCCTTCCGTGTGGTTCGGTAAGCCTCTGGAGACACACTGGAACAGGCTTAACTAACAGGTATATTTAAGACCCTTAGAATATAGCCTGACCTTGTATGTATAGGATATTGTTTGCCACTTCTTTGCGATACTGGAATATTAACTTAAGTATGGATGGTAATGAAAAGTCTCCCTGCGTTCCATTGTCACCAAGATCACTATGCAGGCCACTTCTAAAAACATGATTCTGTAAATATTCTATAGTTACCAAACACCAGGGCACCAAACCACGCAGCTAAGACCCACATTCTCAAACATTCCGGCGCCTACACACGGACATTTGATAAGGCTTTCGTAGAGGTTGTTGTGGGTATTTCCATGAGTAGTTTTATGAGCCTAGTGATAGTTTGACAAGGCTTCTGCTTCTTGAATATGAAAAACACTCAGAATTAAACTCCGGAAGTTCGCTGCCATCAAGATTAGTAAGGAGTAGAAATCGCATTCACTTATCACATTGAAGGGTCAGCCAAGTGTTCTTAAAGGAGAGTTAGAACCAGAGACTCTACACCCAGATGCCGCAGAGTTCACTTGTCCTTACCACCACCACCACAACCTCTTCCTCCTCCTCCTCCTCCTCCTCCTCCTCGCATGCTTTGTTTACCCAATTACGTGTTAATCTATTTACGTAAAGGAGTTTAATGTTAAGTGAGGCGAATTAAAGGCATTAGCGTCCTTATTTAGAGAGTGTTCGCGATGCATTTGTGTGTGTTTGTTGCCTCTGTAAATACCTCGAGTTACTTCATCTCCTCCTCCTCCTCCTCCTCCTCCTCCTCTTCTTTATATGTGGTAGTGGTGGTGGTAGTTGGGGAGGTGGTCGTGATTGTAGTGGAGGTGGTGTTGGTAGTAGTGGTTGTTGTGGCGATTACAGTTAGTGGTTGTAGTGATGGTGGTGGTTGCTGGTTGTGTTGTTAATTGTAGTAGTGGTGGTGATGGTTATGGTGGTAGAGAAGATGGCGCCACTATAAACACTTGCCTGCGCCATGACGGGCTGGGGCCAACTACCATCCAGGCCCCTCAAGCAAGCCTACCGGCGCTATAGGCGTAGACGTAAAAAAAAAAAGTAGTTGAAAGTTGCAAGCGGGGTTTGTGGTGATGGTGTTTGTGGAGTTGGCGTTGGTGGTTGATTATGGTGGTGGTGGTGGTGGTTGATTATGGTGGTGGTGGTGGTGGTGGTAGTGGTTGATTATGGTGGTGGTGGTGGTGGTGGTTGATTATGGTGGTGGTGGTGGTAGTGGTTGATTATGGTGGTGGTGGTGGTGGTGGTTGATTATGGTGGTGGTGGTGGTAGTGGTTGATTATGGTGGTGGTGGTGGTAGTGGTTGATTATGGTGGTGGTGGTGGTGGTGGTTGATTATGGTGGTGGTGGTGGTGGTGGTAGTGGTTGATTATGGTGGTGGTGGTGGTGGTGGTTGATTATGGTGGTGGTGGTGGTGGTGTGCCTGCATCTACTCTTTATCTCCCAGGAAGGACGGGGATAAAGTTTAATTTCCCGGCGTTCCTTCGTCCTTATCTCTACATTAGCATAATAGTAGCTGCCCGCCGCCCTGCTTTTTAAAGGACCTCATAACCCTCTTCCCTTTCTCTTTCTTTTCCCCCTTTGCATAAATAATGGAAACTTTAAACAGCTTACACAACGCCATCTCTTTGTAGCTTTTTTTATCACTATGGAAGAGTTTAGCAAGAGTGTGACGTGCGGTTGGGACTTACTTGAGGCTTGATTTTTGCTCCTCCTGTGATGTAACTTTAGTCCGTGTTTGAAAAATATTCCCAGCTTCATCTGTGTTCTTTATTTCTGTCTTTGAATGGCGATTTTAGAAAGAGTTGATTATTATTTTGTGGCTGTTGTTTCTTGCATTACACAGGGGCCTCGTGGTGCAGTGGTTTGCACACTCGGCTCACAACTGACAGAGCCCGGGTTCGATTCCCCGGCGGAGTGGAAAATTTTGGGCGGCTTTTCAGATACCCTACGCCCCTGTCCATCCAGAAGTGAATGGGTACCAGGTATTAATCGGGGATTGTGTCCCGTCTCGTGGGATCTGTTCCCTTCTCCTATAATTCCTTCTCCTTCTGTCTCTCTACGGCAGGGTTCTTCAAAGTACGGGTCGCGAGCTCATATTCAGTGGGTCGTCACATAATAATATAATCCACGTTGTCATAAATATGAGAGAGAAAGAGAGAGAGGAGGGGGCGGCGGGTTGGGGGGAAGGGCCACGCATACAAGTCCGGGACAGGATTAGTACGCGTTCGAAATCTTCACGCGTCACAGAAACTACCATACCGTCAGTTGGCAGTTGCGTTTGTACCGCGGGAGCGTGAGCGTAGACACAGTACCCAGTGGCACATACTGTTATACCAAACGCTTTGACGGCATGGATCGTTTTGTAACAAAACAAGTCACTGTTCAGTCGCCAAGTAAGTGTGCACCTGATAAAGACACACAACCACATACTTATGTGAAAGTGGATTCTCAGCCTTGACTAAAAAGCAAATAAAGAAATCGACTCAATCCTACAGCCGACATGCGTGTGGCGTTATCCTCTTTGAAACCAGACTGGGATATGATAGCCAACAACAAGCAGGCACATCAGTCTCACTGAACAAGTAAGACACTATTTTTCCTTGCTTTGTTTCAGCATTAACAACCTTGCGTACACAGTAGTTCTATATGTATTTTGTAACTGTTAGATTAAACTTACAATTGCACACACACACACACACACACACACACACACAAAATATATATATATATATATATATATATATATATATATATATATATATATATATATATATATATATATATATATATATATATATATATATATATATATATATATATATATATATATATATATATATATATATATATATATATATATATATATATATATATACTATCGGATGCGTTTAGCAAGAGTGTGATGGGTTGTTGATTCTCTCTTATGGCATTATCTCATTCTTCTACTTAGGTGTTGAATGAGGCAAAAGGCTGCGCAAAACTATCTTATCTCATCGGTTAGTTTTCTGTCCCTTTTCTTATGAATGGCTCGTTTAGGGAAAGTGTGGTAAATGTTTAGTTGTCGCCTCCTGTGTTAAGCTTTCTTCTCTTTCATATGTTATGCTTCCCGATGTGATGGATGTTGTAAAAGGTTGCCCATAGCTGTCTCATCTTTGTTTTCCATCGTTTAGGGAAAGTGTGGTAAATGTTTAGTTCTTGCATCCTTTATAATGTTTTTTTTTCTTTCATATTTTGCTTCCCGACGTGATGGATGTTGAAAAAAAAGTTACCCATAGCTGTCTCATATTTGTTTTCCGTCGCTGTAACAAGAGCGTAGTATGACAAGGTTTTCATTTCCTGTTCCATCTCTTCTTTTGTCGATGTTATTGATGCCCTGAGTATGTGATGCAACGTAATCTCCTGTGCCCTCGCTCTTTAAAGGCGATACACTTACCTTGTTCATCCTCGCTCCCTGCTGCATCTTTCTCTTCAGTTTCGTGTATCATTCATGTTGTGTTCTGGTCCTGCAAGTCAGTCTTTGTATTTTGTTTCTTCGACGTATACGGATAGCAAGTTCAGCAAAAATGTGTCGTGTTTTCATTCCCGTTCGCCTGTTTAAGCTGAGTTACCGAAGGGAATATATCGTACTGTGTGTGTGTGTGTGTGTGTGTGTGTGTGTGTGTGTGTGTGAACGAGCCCCAAGAGACCTCGCTCACTCAGTTTGTCACGTAGAGAATTACACTTTATCAATTTGCATTCATGTTTGGTGCTCGGAGGTTTATAATTCCCCCATTGTCGTGTTAATTGAATTCGCGCGCACGTCCTGTTTGCCGCCGCCACTAAAGACTGTGAACCGCGCGCTGGATGGAGAGAGAGACAGGCGAGGCGAGACAAAAGGGAAAGTATCAGAGGGAAAGAGTGTTAATGTGAGATAGATAGATGAAGGGAGAAAGAAAGACATATAGATAGTTACGTAGACTGCCATTAAGTTAGTTAGGTAGGTAGGTATTTACATGTTTAGGTAGGTAATTAGAGAGAGAGAGAGAGAGAGGGACAAAGAAAGACATATAGTTACGTAGATTGCCATTTAGTTAGGTAGGTAGGTAGGTATTTACATGTTTAGTTAGGTAATTAGAGAGAGATAGAGGGAGAAACAAAGATATGTAGATAGTTACGTAGATTGCCATTTAGTTAGGTAGGTAGGTAGGTATTTACATGTTTAGATAGGTAATTAGAGAGGTAAATAGAAATATATATTGTCAGTCAGTTAGGTCGATGTATATATTAATAGCAAGTGATTTAGTTGATTTGTCAGACGCGTAGGTAGATAGATGAATAAGATAGATAAAGAGATAAGTAGCTAGTCAGTTAGTTAGGTCGATAAATAAATAGATTACTAGTGATTTAGGTAGTACATAAGTAGATAGACAGGTAAATTGGTGAAAAGACAGACATAGATAAATACAGGTAATTAGAGGAGAAGCAAGATTCAGATATTATTAATAGACGTAGATGACGATAGAAACAGATCCCGTCATCAACAGGTGCAGAAACTCGGCACTACACCTTACCGTATAGTCATCATTCCAGCGAAAAGATAAAGAAACAGTTGAATAAAAGTAAAATGTACATATCACACCGTCATTAGAATTAGATCGGCCTTTTTTTTTTTTGTGTGTGTGTGTGGGGGGGGGGGGGGGGTCCAACTCATCAGGTTTTGAAACGCGAATCAATCAAATTAGTCTGCAATGCGTAAAATCGTTTCTCTGTAGTAGATTTGTTTAATAATGAGCGGTGTTGCTATTGTTGTTGTTGTTGATTGTTGATTGTTCTTATTTATTGTTATTGTGCTTGTTGTTGTTCTTGTTATTTTTGGGTTATTTTCTTGGTGGTGGTTGTGTTGTTATCGTTTTTGTTAGTGTTTTTATCTATATTCTTTTCCCTTTTTCTTGTTATTGTTCCTCTTTTTCTTTTTTTCTTATTATTATTATTATTATTATTATTATTATTATTATTATTATTATTATCGATCTTTTTAGTTTTTATCATTTTTTTTGTTACTAATTATCATTACTATTATTATTATTATTATTACCATTATTATTATTATCATCATTATCATTTTATTATCAAAACTTCATAACATCATTTTTATTATTATTACCATTATTATTATTATTACTATTATCATCATTATCATTTTATTATCAAAACTTCATAACATCATTGCTATTATTATTACCATTATTATTATCATTACTATTATCATCATTATCATTTTATTATCAACACTTCATAAAGGTAACATTGCAAGCTGCTGTTCCCTTCGCCGGCGCATTTTACACGGACACTGTATTTCACTCACCCGTCCGCTGCCGATGCCACCGCCCTGTCACCGCCCTCTGCCGCCCTGCCCCCTCCCACGCGCCCTGTCCGTCTCGTCCCCACACACACTTCGCCTCGCCATCTGCTGGAAAACTCGCTCTCATTTTTGCCAGCCGCTTTCCTCTTGCCGGTCGTTCCAAACCCTTTCCCTTTCACACAATTTTGATATTTCCCCCTCCGTCTCCTCGGCTTTACCGCTCTCTATCTCTGTCCCTTCTTTCCTCCCTTCCCCCTTTCGCAGTGTCTTCTTTTCTTATCCGTTTTTTTGTGTCTCCGTTTCATCATCCCCTTCCCTTCCTTTTAGATCATTTGCTTCGTCTTCTGTTTTTGTTTATTTTTTATTTGTACCTGTTTGTCTATGTGTTACCTTTTCGTTCTTCTCTATTTTTTTATTTGCCTTTTTTTCCCTTTGGTTTGTTCCTGTTCGTTCCATTTAGATTAGTTATTACTTTTCCTTTCCGTTCACTGGTACTACTTTTTTTCCGTTTCCCGGCTCCCTTTTTTTCCTCATTTCTGTTCGACTCTCTCTCTCTCTCTCTCTCTCTCTCTCTCTCTCTCTCTCTCTCTCTCTCTCTCTCTCTCTCTCTCTCTCTCTCTCTCTCTCTCTCTCTCTCTCTCTCTCTCTCTCTTGATTTACTTTCGTTTATTTCTCCATCATCTTTTTTTTGCTATTCTTCCCTTTCACTCTTCCCCCGTCCCCTCATAATTATCTACTTCTGTTCCTTTTCCTCTTTCCTATTTTTTTCATTCTGTTCATATCTTTTCCTTAACGTCTTTTGCTAATTCCCTGACCCACAACTTTTCATTTTACTTTTTTTTCCATTTCTTTTTTTCCCATTTCTGCTATGTTCACTTTTTCTCATTGCTTTGTTTCTGACCCATCCTCACAGCATTTTGTTCTTATTTTCCTTTGCTATATTCTTTCCTTTTTTTACTCTTTTGTTCTCTCATCTTTCCCTTTCTTTCCCTTTCCGTTCTTGTATTTTTTCTTCATTTAACTTTCCCTCTTCTCTACCGTCCCTTTGCGCTCATCTTAGCTTATTTTTCATTTCTTTCCTTCACTGTTCCCTGTTTTCTCATCCCTTCCTTCTCTTTCCCTTCCCTTACTCTTTACTATTTAACTTTTACTCTCCATGTCCTTTGTTGATTCCTTCCTTTTCACTTTCATACTTTTTTCATTTTGTTTAGTCCTTCCTTTTTCAAGTTTTCTTTTCTCCTCATCCCTTTCTTTTCCCCTTTCATTCATTATTTCATCCTCACATCTGTTTATTCCCCTCCCTCAGTTTCATAAATGTTTTTTTTTCTGCCTTGTCTACATTCATCGTTTTTACTTCACTTATTCCTTCTTTTACCCCTTTCCTTTCCTTCACTACTTATATCGCCTTCCCCTACCTCTTTCCTGCAGTCTGGTCACTCCTCTCTCACTCCCCTCTCACTCCACTGCTCCGCTTGGTAGTCTGGCATCGTCCTCCTCCACCCTTCTCACGCTCACAAGGTTACCAGGGAGTTTCTTTTTCTTTCTTTTCTGTTTCCGTTTCCGCTTTCTTCCTCTTCCTTTTCCTCTTCCATGGCAGTTTCTACGTACGGCTTCCTAACCAGTACTAGCCCCCCCCCTCTCTCTCTCTCTCTCTCTCTCTCTTGCTCTTGCTCTCTTGCTCTCGCTCTGGCTCTCTCTCTCTCTCATCCATCTCTCTTCACCCAGCACCTTGCTCCGTGGACTCATCACGCTTCATGACCAAACTTTAACACTTACGAAATATTTCCTAATTGAGCATCTTCGCCTAACGACCCGCGGGAGCACGAGCAATACTCTCGATTGTTACGCCTCACGAATAAAAACGCCCAAGTGAATGTGTTTAGGTGCATAGCTTCAGTTAAGTTGATAAATAGTAGCTCTTGGTTGTGAATGAACACTAGACGGCGGTGGAACTCTATACAGACGGTCCAGAATTCAGTCAGTCAATTTTGTATGGCAGAAATATAACAACACTTCCAGATTGTAGACAGTAGAATCTATATACAGACGATATCGTAGTTAAAACATCTCTTATGCGGCGTAACTATATTTACTGAGAAGGTTGGCAGTGACTGTATATAGACCATTCATTTTGGGGGAGCTACTCTTCAAATACTGCCGCCGTCTAAAGGTTAAGGAGGATGTTGTGGATGGTAGGTTTGTAATACGTTGGTAATACATATTTATTTGCGATGATGTGCCTGTGGTCGTTAGTTATTCAGGGTCTTATGTGACTGTTAGCAAGACGAGCAGTGATTAGTGACCCATAAAGCATCGAAAGTAAGAATTTCGTAATAATTAGATTGGCTGTAAAAACGCTTAGACAACAAAGACCTGTCCTGCCTGTCCGTTCCAGGTGAGAGAAACAATAATTAGTTTCTCATGAATCTTTTCGAGTAAATAATTTCGAAATGCGATGACTGAAAAATGCAAAAATAGCAAAAGAATGATAATGTTGCCTTTCTGTTTGAGTTCAGTAACGTTGAAATGATAATGAGAGAAGCAATATTTAGTTACATATAAAGCTTTTCAAGTAAATAATTAGAAAAATGCATGAAAAGGAAAAAAAAATAGCTGTTGCCTTTCTGTTTGAGTTGATTAAGTTCAAATGACAATGAGAGAAGCAATATTTAGTTACACATAAAGCTTTTCAAGTAAATAATTTCAAAATACTGTGATAGAAAAATGCATGAAAAAGAAAAAAAAAATAGCTGTTGCCTGTCTGTTTCAGTTCAAATGTATATGAGAGACAGTAATTAGTTTTTCATGAAGCTTTTCCAGCGACAATTTCGGAATGTGATGATTGAAAAACGATTAACAGAAAAAAAATATTACCTCTTTGTTTCTGTTGATTATGTTACGTTGGAATATTGATAGCACGAACAATAGTTAATGACTCATGAATAGCTCTGAGTAACTGTTTCATAATGTGTTGAAAAGGAAAATTGAAAAAGGACTAAACCAAAGGAAAAAAGTATGATAGTGAAAAGGCGGGAATCAACAATGGACATGAAGAGTAAAAGTTGAATAGTAAAGAGAAGGGGAAGGGAAAGAGAGGGAAGGGATGAGAAAACGGAGAACAGTGAAGGAAAACAAATATCACCTCTCTGTTTCAGGTGATTATGTTACGTTGGAATATTAATTGGACGAACAATAGTTAATGACTCATGAATTGCTCTAACAGTTTCGTAATGTATTAACCGCAGAAAAAAAAAAAGTATAAATATAAAAAATAAATATATCGCTTGTCAGTGTCTGTTGATTGTTGCATTGGAATGGTAATGTACGAACGATAATTAATAAGTCATGGATATTTTGAGCAATAGTTTTTTTTTCATTATCTCGACTGTAAAAAAAAAAATAAGTGTTACATCTGTCAGTTTCTGTTGATTATTAGGTTGAAATATTAAAGAGACGAGCGATGATTAATGAGTCATGAATATTTTGAGCAATAGTTTTTCATTATCTCGTCTGTAAAAAAAAAAAAAAAAAAAAAAGATATGAAAAAAGTGCTTCGCCTATTAGTTACAGTTAATTGAGTTACGTTGGCTTGTTAATGAGACTAGCAATTATAAATAAACCATGAACATTTTTCGACTCAGTTTCGTAATGTATCAACTATAAAGAAAAAAATGCATATAAAAAAAAAATGCCTCGCCGGCCAGTTTCTGTTGCTTGTTACGTTAGAATATTTTAATGAGACGAGCAATGTTTAATAAGTCATGAACATTTTTTATAACAATATCGTAATGATTGGCATAAAAAATGTATAAATATAAAAAAAATGTGAATCGTCTGTCAGTTTGTGCTTAATGTTACGTTGGAATTTAATGAGACGAGCAGTAATTGATAAGTCAGGAATATTTTCAGCAACAATTTCGTAATATTTGGACGGTAAAAAAGCGTAAATATCAAAGTATTTCGCTGTTCAGTCTCCTTTAATTATCAGGTTGGAATGTCTTAATGATACGAGCAATATATAACAAGTCAGGAATACTATAGCAGCAGTCTCGTAATATGTCGACGGTAAACAAAAAAAACATAAATATAAAAAAAAAGGTGTTTCCCTGTTCAGTTTCCGTTAATTATCAGGTTGGAATGTCTTAATGATACGAGCAATATATAACAAGTCAGGAATACTATAGCAACAGTTTCGTAATATGTCGACGGTAAAAAAAAATATATATATTAAAAAAAAAGGTGTTTCCCTGTTCAGTTTCCGTTAATTATCAGGTTGGAATGTCTTAATAATACGAGCAATATATAATAAGTCGGAATACTATAGCAGCAGTCTCGTAATATCGACGGTAAAAAAAAAAAAACTTGAATATAAAAAAAAGGTGTTCCCTGTTCAGTTTCCGTTAATTGTTATGCTGACATGTTTTAATGAGACGTGCGGCAATAATTAGTAACGCACACGGCTGCATCATTCGCCATTTCGTTATACTTCCAATGAACAAACCGTGCACGATACCAGGATATTCGTTACGCCAATTATTGATCTGTAAAGTTGAAGCCTTGTTTTGAAATGATCTCGTTTTTTGCAGCAGGAATTATGAGAAGTAGTTTTATTGCGTCATCCTCATCATCATCATTATCATCATCATCATCATCATCTTGAGAAATAGCAACCGTACTCTTAAAATTTTCCTTAATACGATATGGTTTTAGTTTAAGCAGTATTTTTTTTCACTTCTATTTTCTCACCTCCCCTCTCACATTCCTCACTTCCCGTCTCCTCTTTCCATTTCTTTCTCTTTTAATACGATATGGTTTTAGTTTAAGCAGTATTTTTTTTCACTTCTATATTTTCACCTCGCCCTCACTTTCCTCACTTCCCGTCTCCTCTTTCCATTTCTTTCTCTTTTAATACGATATGGTTTTAGTTTAAGCAGTATTTTTTTTTCACTTCTATTTTTTCACCTCGCCCTCACTTTCCTCACTTCCCGTCTCTTCTTTCCATTTCTTTCTCTTTTCTTTCATTTCCATCCCCCATTTTTTCATTTCCTCCCATTTTCCCCATGTCCTTCACCCATTATCTTACATTTCTCTCACGTTTTTCTTACTCCCTCCTCCCCTTTACCCTTTATTTTTTACCCTAACATTCTCAAACCCTTTATACATCTCCCCCTTACTTGCTCTCTACACCATTTTACTATTAACTTTTCCCTTACTTGACATTTGCATCTCTTTTCACTTTGTTCCCCCGTACCTGACTTCCTAAAACACTTCTCCCCTTCTCCTAATAAATCTTTCCCACTTTTTAAGCAGTTTTTTTCTTCCATTTGTAGCCCTCAAAATCTCTAACTCTTTGTAACGTTGCATTATGCTGCTTTGGAAGTCTTTATTCAGCCACTATGATATCAGTATAGTTAATCTGCTATGTTGTTTCGTTTCCTCATAATCTTCATCATTATCTTCACTAGTGGCCCTCAAAACTCTTTAACTAATTATATAACGTTGCATTTTATGGCTCTCGCACTCTTCATTCGGCCTCTATGTGGTTAATCGGTGATATAGTTTCTCCATCATAATCTTCATAATCAAAATCTTCATCATTATCTTCATTAGTGGCCCTCAAAACTCTTTAACTAAATATATAACGTTGAATTTTATGGCTCTTGCATTCTTCATTAGGCCACTGTCAGAGCAATACGGTTAATCGGTAATATAGTTTCGCTTCATCATAATCAAAATCATTATCTTCACTTGTGGCCCTCATAAGCTCTTTAAGTATATGTATCGTTGGACTTTATGGCTCTAGCACTCTTCATTAGGCCACTGTCAGAGCAATACGGTTAATCGGTAATATAGTTTCGCTACATCATAATCTTCATCTTAATCGAAGGGAAATCATTACATGGAGAATTTTAGCTTTTCCCCCCAAGTCGTAGTCATCTCCCATACTTTTCTTTAATTAAGCTCCTGGATGCTTGACGACTGGGGGAAGGATTAATGTGCAGCGTTAATTAGCTTTCCTCTCAAGATATGCTGAACGCGCTTTTTTTTTTTTTTTTTTGGGTTTTTGTTTTTTTGCGGACGTTAAAGTTGGAGAGGCAATAAGCTTCATTAACTCGTTTTATTTCACCGGTTTCAGCACGTTAAGTCCACGGATTATTTTTATTTTTATTTTATTTATGCTAGTATACCAAGAGGATATCAGGTTTTATAAAGAGTGAGAAGGAAACACACACACACACACACACACACACACACACACACACACACACACACATTTCTCTCTCTCTCTCTCTCTCTCTCTCTCTCTCTCTCTCTCTCTCTCTCTCTCTCTCTCTCTCTCTCTCTCTCTCTCTCTCTCTCTCTCTCTCTCTCTCTCTCTCACACACACACACACACACACACACACACACACACACACACACACACGCACATACCTAAAGAAAGACCCCCCACACACACACACACACACACACACAAGAAGAAGCTCTCGAAACCCCGAGTCTGGTTATGAGCCGCCAGGGAATCAGCGTCTTAAAGAAGAACCCCAAGTGCTTCCACGTTAAAGGGAGACACGAAAACCAACCCATTCCTTCCTGTGTGTCACGTTCAGATTATAGCCGGGTCCTCATGAGTGTATTTCCCGTTAATGGTGCAGAAGTCTAGTTAATTATCACTAGACTCATAAAACTACTCATGGAAAGGCCTACGTACAACCTCTATAAAAAACCGATCAGATATAGGTTAGTAAGCCCTGATATGACTGAGAGTACGGACCCAGAACCCCTCCGCTAGTCTTAATGGACACGACTAAAGAACCACCCCCCTTGCACCGCGTCGTTCCTCGCTAAACCTACCCTCGGCGATGGACGGTTCCCTTAATGGACAAGACTCAAGAATCCCCTCCCTTGCACCGTGTCGTTCCTCGCTAAACCTACCCTTGGCGAAGAGCGGTCCCCTTAATAGGCAAGACCGGGAGAATAGTCATGCATTGCCTCTTCTCTCCTCGCTTTCCCTCGCCTTCTCTCCCCTCACTCGCCTCGCTGTCGCCCAAGTCTTGCCTCACGGATGAAACACCTCACCATTTCCAGAGCTAATTAGAGAGAGAGAGAGAGAGAGAGAGAGAGAGTCTAATAAGCCGATGGATTTATTGGCGATGCATCCGGCGTCGAGTAGCGGAAGTAATGTGCTCAGGCTGCCTTGTGATGGATGGAGAGAGAGAGAGAGAGAGAGAGAGAGAGAGAGAGACAGACAGACAGACAGACAGACAAACAGACAAAGAAACAGACAGACAGACAAAGAAACAGACAGACAGACAGACAGACAGAGAGGCAAATAGGCGGAGAGAAACATAGACAGAAACAGAGACACAAACTAACAAACAGGAAGAGAAACATACGCAAACAGACACAAACTGAGAGAGAGAGAGAGAAACAGGAAAACTGGATGCGTGAAATATAGCGGCACATTTCACAAGCTCTTACACACACACACACACACACACACACACACACACACACACACACACACACACACACACAGAGTCACACAATCCTCTAATTTCACGGAAAGTGTTTCATCACATCATCGGAACACGTCGTCACGGTACTCAGAGTAATGTATTTCATCATTGTATTTGGAGTTCAGGGAATCAGAGTATTACCGAATGAATTAGCACAAAACTTAAACTAAAAAGCGATAAACTACATTGAAAACAGTAAAGGAAACGGTTCCATTACTTTAAAGCGTCGATTCTCTTATGTTTTCGGTCAATCTGTATTTTATCGGTCATTGTGTAGGCGATACTTTGCGAGGTCAAGTGTAGCAGTTGTGTTGAGTCTGGTGCTTCATGTAGGCAGGCATGGGTAGCAAGAGTCAATGCAGGTGCTTAGTATACGAGTACATATTGGTTCTTCTTATACTTAAAGTCATTTCTTATTATTTTATTGCAACACTTCAGTAATTCAGTCTGGACAAGTTTGCGTATTATGCTTAGAAATGCGCAGACTATTGAATGTGTAAGAGTTAGTACAGGTGCTTGGAAGGTGAGGCAGGCTAGGTGGGTGCATCGCGTCTTCTATTCATCAGTCCATATTCAGAATCGTCACGAGGCTTACACACGTTTCATAAGGCTATCGTAGTTTATTGCTGGTACTTCCTTGGCTATTGTTATGAGCCTAATGATAGTTTGATAAGGCCTCCCCCATGAACGTGAAAAAAGAACGGATGAGAGCTCGAATAACCTCCTTTTAGTGTGGGCTGTAAGGAAAATGATGGGGAGAGAGTTGACTTTTTTGAATTTTTGAAGTTGAATTCTTTACAATTGTCGTGTCATCATTTTTTGAATTTTTGAAGTTGAATTTTTTACATTTGTCGCGTTATCATTTTTTTGAATTTTTGAAGTTGAATTTTTTACATTTGTCGCGTCATCATTTTTTGAATTTTTGAAGTTGAAGTTTTTACATTTGTCGCGTCATCCTTTTTTGATACATGTCACGTGAGAACATCAGCTGAGATTGATTTTGTGGAACATATCAAAAATTGTTGCCACAGGACCTAACAAACACCTCCACAACGTTAAGTCCTTTTGTCCACTCTGTCCCCATCTCATCAAAAATTGGGTCTTACAGTTGTTGTGAGAGCCCACAGCGCCTGAAAATACGGGCCTTATATTTACACAGTTTATCATGTAATATTGCGTATCCAGGGATTGTGCCCGAGTCAATACAGGGTTTAGTATGCCAGAGTGAGGCCAGATGTCTGTATCGGTCACTGACCCTTGGAGCATTACCAGGAGGTAGGAGGACCGTGAAGTGTTTACCTCGGCTCTCTCTGTTCACCCCTCAGCCATCCTGTAAGAGGTGGATACGGCCGGACTAACATTACCTTGACCCTGTTCTGTGTTCCTCTAAACTCGAGGCACGTGTTAATTTTATGGTTAGGTAGCAGATTACAGCATAATAAAAAAAATAATCTAATGTGTAAGAGGGAGGTTATTTAAAAGTTAAGTAAAGCTAAGCAACTTAAAACAAAAGGGAAGTTGTTTAAAAGGAAAATTTAATGTGGTTTCAGAAATAACTTTAACGCCCTCTCTTGAAGGTAGTTGTGATAAGAAGCTAATGCAACCTTTTAAGTTAAGTAAAGCTAAGCAACGTAAAGTAATGACCACGTAAAGTAAAAGGGAAGTTGTTTTAAAAGGAAGATTTAATGTGGTTTCAGAAATAACTCTAACGACCCCTCTTGAAGGCAGTTATGATAAGAAGCTAATGCAACCTTTTAAGTTAAGTAAAGCTAAGAAACGTGAAGTAATGACCACGTAAAGTAAAAGGGAAGTTGTTTTAAAAGGAAGACTTCATGTGATTTCAGAAACAACTTTAACGTCCCCTCTTGAAGGCAGTTGTGATAAGGAGGTAAATGCAATAAAAGGAAGCTTGATCGCAGGACACCGTGGCAAAAAAACACTACAGTTATACATTTCATAAGAGTCCCAAAATAGATTGACCCTCATCCCTCAGAGCCATATTCATGACCACTTCGCCGCCCAGGCACACACATTTGACAACCTCTTCGTAAGAGTTATGACCGATTCCACTGGCAACTTTATGATCTTGGTGATAGATGGACAAAGCTCCTGCATCATTAACGGGAAAGAAATACGCGTGAGAATTCGATTAATCTCTGTTTAGGCCGCTGAAAATAATTGATGTGAAGGGCTGAAGGGTCTCGGAATACCATCTATGAGTTTTTTTTTTTTTTTTTTTTTTTTTACAACAAAGGAGGCAGCTCAAGGACACAAAAAAAGGAAACAATAATAAAAAAAAAAGCCCGCTACTCGCTGCTCCTAAAAAAGAATCAAAAGAGGTGGCCGAAAGAGAAGTCAATTTCGGGAGGAGAGGTGTCCTGACAAGGCTGGTAGGTGCCGCAGACCCTTCACACCTAAGGGCGCTGCGGCGGGGATACATGTTACTCCTTTCGGGAGGTAAATTTATTCTTCGGGACAAAAAATATCATCATAGCCTTGAGATCTCCCACATTTCTCACCTGGGGACCTAAATTTACTATTCATAAATAAATAAATTAGTAAAAAATCGAGTTCTGCATGAGATCGACTTCTACGGGGGGACATGAGGTAATACGTGTGATTCATTTGACCTTTTACTAAGACCTTTAGAACGGGCGTGGAGACAAACCCTTTATATACTTAACTGGACATATCCGAGAAAATGTTGCAGATATAACATATAGTTTTCCGTTGTTGGACAGACTGAGAAAAATAATATCAAGGTCAATATTGTTATACTTCTAAGGTTCGGAACACAGTTGGGAAAATTATACGATCATTATTACACTTCCTCTGAGCTATCCCAAGGTACAGAAACTCTCATAAAGAAGAATAGATAACGAATAGAACTGAAAGCATGCATGACGAACAAAAACTAAAGAAAAGGGTCGCTACAGATTGAAATTATGTATTTTTTGGACCTTTAACGTAATATTACTTTATATTTTGACTTCGATTTACTTTTTGGCTGACTGTCCTTTGACGTTAATCTTCCCTCATGCTCTCTGCGGCTTGCTGGCACGAAACCTTTGCCGTCGGACGAGCTGCGGACAATTCCAGCCAAGTCTCTGCATTAAACTTTTCCCCGCGGAGTCCCCAGGCGGCCATTCTTTTAACCGCCGCGTATAAAGGAGAATGGAAGGCTGGGTTTAGGCAGATTGAGTGTCGTTTTCTTCAGCGGTGACTATAAAATAAAGTGAGACTTGCAGATTCGTGTGTATAAAGATAAGCGAACTGGCTGACCTTTCACCACAGAGAGGAAGGCAGGCAGACAGAAAACCAGACAGACATAGAGATACCTAAACACACAGACACACACACACACACACGCATGCATTCAACAGACAGACATAGACAAACAGAAAATCAGACACACACACGAAGACACAAACTCTCACGCATTCAGATAAAGGAAGTTAGTCCCAGCGCTCTTCTAAATCCTAATCAGGCAAATGTCTACTAAACACAAGCCAGCCAGTGATCAGAAGCGAAGCACCCGGAACAGTTTATCGACGTGACCTGACTCCAGACACTTCTCGGGGCGCTCCGTGAGTCAGGCTGCAGCGGAAGGAGGTTGGGTTCGCCGGCTACCTCGGCTCGTCTGTAAATCCAAATTGTATCTTTCAACATCCGAATTTCAGTCCATTACTTTCCGAGCGTGACGCGATATTGAACGAAGCTTCCTGACTTGTCCCAACGCACGCGAGGAATGAGAGAGAGAGAGAGAGAGAGAGAGAGAGAGAGAGAGAGAGAGAGAAAACAACATAGACCAACTCGAAAAAAACAAAAACAGATGCTGACTGATTGCGTTCTCGTGTGTTTGTGTGTGTGTGTGTGTGTGTGTGTGTGTGTGTGTGTGTGTGTGTGTGTGTGTGTATATATATACAGGTGCGCATTTGCGTTTGTTTGATATGCAAAATAAAAAGAACAAAGAAATGACCGATACTATGTCCGTTTTTCGTCTCTCTCTCTCTCTCTCTCTCTCTCTCTCTCTCTCTCTCTCTCTCTCTCTCTCTCTCTCTCTCTCTCTCTCTCTCTCTCTCTCTCTCTCTCTCTCTCTCTCTCTCTCTTTCGGATACTTTTCATTTGTCTTCCCCTTCACGCCACTCTCCACGTGATGAGTATAAACCTTCGATGAGGAAACTGCGTCAGTGGAAAAGACACGAAATGCTGGGAAACTATTGCTTTGTGATGGTTCGCCGGGAAGAGTTTAGAGGTGCGAACTGAATACTGAGTTATGGAAGTTTTGAGTATTGTTTCATTGATTTTCGTGCTGTTTTTATCAGCTTCCTGTTTGTTCTACTGTGTTTCTTGGTGGTGGGATGTACTTCTGATCTGTAAATGAATATATATCTGAGTATTTACCCATCTACTTCTCTCTCTATCTGTCTGTCTATTTAAATGTTTATCTATAAGAAGAAGTGCCCTAATAGTAAAATGGTCGGAGGATAGGAATTGTAACGAGTAGAAACTGTTGGAATTGGAATACAGTGAGGGAAAAAGAAGACTTGGGTTGAAGTACCCTTAGAATATATAAAGACTGATACTAAAAAGACAGCAAATGTATGAAAAATAAATACCATTATAGCAAAATGATCGGAGGACGAAAATTACAACAAGTAGAAACAGTTGGAATTGGAATAGTGAAGGAAGAAGGAGACGTGTGGTAAAGAAGTACCCTTGGAATATAAAAAAAAAAAAAACATTATTAAAAAGACAGCAACCTAAAACTTATATATCAGGTAGGAGCAGGTCCGGCCGAGAGGAAGAAGGAGAGGTTGTGGGCCCGATAAAAAAAAGGAGAAAAGTTGGCTATCGGAAACTACTTCTGAGATCAAAAAAAAAAGTTGCGTTAATACTAAAAGTTTAAAAAAATATTGTGTGTAGGAAGGAGTGAATATACGAACGAGAAGGGAGGGAGGAGAGTTTATAGAACAAAAAGGAAAAGTTGTCTATTGGAAAATCCTATCATAAAAAAAACGTCGATTTTTCAAGATTGAGCGAAAAATAGTTTATCAGGTTGGGAGGAGCAGGTACGGCCGGAAAGGGAGAAGGGTCGGAGGTATAGGCTTGGGAAATAGAGGAGAAAAGTTATTTATTGAAAAAGCACCCCAGAAAAAAATGATATCCTTATCCCTAAACCGAGAAATAATCTGAGAAATAATAAAAGAATCTATATATCAGGGAGGAAAGAAAATGACGTATATGAAGACGAAAGGAGAAAAGAATCGGAAAAATAAAATGCATAGAAAAAGTACCCATGGAAAAAATATAATTAATACAAAAATGGAAAAAGAGGAAGAAAAAGTTACCCGTTAGAAGGAAAGCAGATATAGAGACGAAAAAAGAGGAAGGGAGGAGGAGAAAGAGGAAAAGTAGAAGGAATAGGAGGAGAAGGAGAAGAAAGGAACTCGTAAAATGAAGGAACACCTCTGGAATTGAAAAAAAAAAACATGAAAATTAAAAGGAGAGAAAGATAAATAAAATAAAAATATGAGGTACGAACGAAGAGGAAGAAGGAAGGAAGGAAGGCAGAAGGAGGTAGAAACGTCGTAAAGAGAAATTAATTATCGAAAAAAAAACTATAACATTGAAAACCCATTAAAGCGAAGAAGAGAGAAACGGAGTGAGAGGGAAAAGAAAAAAACGAGTATGAGAAAAAAAAACACAGGAGCGAAACGAAGAGGCGGAAACGCAGGAAAGGGAATGGAAAAACTCTCATAACCAAAAAGAGAGAGAGAGAGAGAGAGAGAGAGAGAGAGAGAGAGAGAGAAAACGGATAAAATAACATGAGCCAAAGAGGAACGACACGAAGGAGGATAAAGACGAAAGCGAAGACGAAGGGGAAGGCGCAGAAAAGGGAGAGGGAACGGAAAAACTCGTATACCCCCCAAAAAAAGAAATAGGGAAGGAACGTTACCTGTCGACATAAAAAAAAAGTACTTCGCATGGGGAAGAAAAATAAATTCGTCGGAACTTGAGCAGGGAGGAAAAAAAGTATGTTCGAAGCTCGCGATATAAAAGTCTAGGAATCCATCACATGAAAATACTTGGGGATCTCGGCTTCCCCGCGCGGTCGTTCTGCGTTACCCTGCCCGCGATAGTCTTCTGTTTTCATCGTATATGTGTGTGCTTTTATAAGATGGGAATGTGTATACCTGTGTCGCCGGTACCTGTGTATGAGGGGAGGGGGGTTTCTGTTTGTGTTCGACTATGTGTTTGTGTGTGTGTGTGTATATTTCTCTCTCTCTCTCTCTCTCTCTCTCTCTCTCTCTCTCTCTCTCTCTCTCTCTCTCTCTCTCTCTCTCTCTCTCTCTCTCTCTCTCCTCCCCTCCCCCAATACCCCCCCACCACCACCTTTCTCGGGCCATGCATGATTAGCTGACAAACACAAGACACAAATCATAATTAATGGGGTACAAAATTGATCAGCTTATAATTATTTTCATCCGCGCCGTTTTGGTAAAAGTTAATCAACGCGTCTTGCGGAAAGGTAATTAGGCAGGTGTTCGACAGGCAAGAAGGGAGGTGAGGAGGGGAGGAAGGGTCAGGGGTAAAGGGGAAGAGGCGGAAATGAAATAGGGAAGGAAGGGAGGAAAGGAGGAAGCGATGAAGATTAGGAATGGGGTAGAACAGTGGAAGAGAGGAATAGGTGAGGGGGGAAGAAAAGATCATTGGATAGGTGGAAAGGGTGAAGAGGTGGAAGGAAAGGAAAGTGGAAGAGGGGAAGGGATGAGGATCAGGAAGGGATAAAGAGGTGGAGAGAGGGGAAGGGAAGAAGGGAGGAACAGTGGAAAGGGAAGAAAGAACAGGCAGTATAAGACTTGTCTGGAACGGGAAATGGTGAAAGGAATGGAGAGGAAAGAAGAAAGTGGGATAAAGGGGAGGGAGGGAGGGAGGGTGGGAAAGATATGTGAAGAGTGGGAAAGGGGAGCGAAATAAGAGCAAGAATGGAGTAAGAAGGAGTATTAGCGAGAGAGAGAGAGAGAGAGAGAGAGAGAGAGAGAGAGAGAGAGAGAGAGAGAGAGAGAGAGGCTACAACAATTTTCTTTAAACATTAATTATCTCGAGCACTCTGAATAGTCATTAGAGAGAGTTCATTTGCCTCCTATAGTCACCTCTCCTAACCCCGTCGTCCCCTCTTAGCCTCTTATGTAACAAGTTTCTTTAGAGCGTATGGTGACCTCTGATAACGCCCTCTCCACCCCGCGTCCTTATCCCTTCCCCTCACGCCTCTCTTTTCAACTTCTCCCCTAATCACTTTCTTTCTATCCTTTTCTAGCTTTCCTCCGCTATCCCTCCTTCACTCCCCTTCGTATTCTTTTCCTTAGTCTTCTCTCCCTTCCATCTCTTCTTCCCTTGACCTCTTCATAACCCCTCCATATGAATACAAGTCGCAAGAGGTTTCGATTGCCTCTCAACTACTTCACCTCCTTGAACGTTCCACTCTTACCATCTTTGCTAACACAACCTCACCTCTCAAACCCTTCCCCCTTCCTCCTTCTAAGTCCAGTATTCTTAAACTATTACACACCGACATTTGATTGGGCTTCCGTAGAGATTGTGGTTGTTTCCATGGGTGGTTTTATGGGTCTAGTGATATTCTGACAAGCCTTCTGCACTCATGAGAACCCGAGCAGTCTTCTTTGTGGCCTTTGAAAATAGTCGTTGGGAGAGAAGGAAGTGTCTGGGAGTACGAGGCTGAGTTGTCTGGGGTTTGCTACTTCCCCTCAACCCAGCGTTGTCAGATTATCGTATTCACCACAACGAATTAATCATTTTTAAGCCTCAAACTCTCGTACCTACACAAATATCGACAGAAAATCATCAAAGTTAGCATTAAAACTGTTATTTATTGATGTTTGTTTGTTTTTTGCTATAGTTATCGGTCAGAAACTACGAAAATGCAATGCGATGAGTACGATAATTTGGCAACGCTGCCTCAACCTTCCCATCAACCTTCCCATCAACCCTCCCTCCCCCCAACGCACCTCATTTTCCTCGGCCGCACCTCACCCAGCCGCTCCATCCCTCACCTCTCTGCTCATCCTGGTCGTTAAGGTGATGAGGGCCGTCGGCGTGGTTAGGTTGAATTATGCTTGATGGTCGCCGCCAATTAAGTTTAAGCGGTGAAGGGCCTGTTGCAGTACCTTGCCCCGAAATTGTAGTGACTCATTATTTTTTTCTCCCCTCTTGGTACTCTTGTCGTGAGCTTTTCCTGTTTCTTTCGCTCTTGTATTAAACTTTTTTCTCTTCTTTTCGTTGCGTGTTTAAGTTTGTTTTCCCTTTGTATGTGTATCCAGGTTCCAAACGACAGGTCGGCTCACGCGCTCGTTCGGGGTCAGTGCGTGACGTCACATGCCCCACTCGCCTCATAGCCTGGCCACACTCTCCAGTCAAAAAACAGCCATCCATCTACTCTGATATGTGATGCAGTGCTCTATCCTTTCCAGCAGATATGCCTAGTAACTGCTCAGTGTATTGATGCGACAATACTGTACAAATAACTGGAAATACTGTGCGATATTTTAGTTTTCTGAATAGTAAAGATCCAGCCTTCGAGCCGCCTCTCTCTTATCATGGGAGGTCTATTTTCCTCTCTCAGAAGTTCCACATTCCATACACTCTTTTCATTCAACTATGGTAATTTTCCTTTCGAGAAATCTTGTTTTTCATCTTAACCACCTTTCCTACGCAAGATTTGTTTTTAATTTTCACGAATCTCTCACAAAAAACCTTGCCCATAAATCCGATATACAATCCGTCATCCTCTCCACCCAACATCCCTTTCCCAATTAGATATATATTTATTATTTTTAAGACATCCACGCATCACTCCACCCACCTCCACCTCTCCATGTAAGATATTTTCCACGCTCCCCTTACCAAGAACCATAACCAGAAATTCCATATCCCATCCTTCACTCATCTTCCCTTCTGTTTGGTTACGTTCCCCCGACTCCCCCTCCCCACCACCTGAGTCGAGCCAATACCGGGCCGTGTCTGTGTGAAATACAGCTTTAGTGTATGAATGTGTGTGACGCTCTGGCCACTCAGAATATTGTTGAAAACGGTAAAATGAAGGTTTTCGTGCAGTGATTTTCCATTTTGATATCATTTTTCACTACTCTCATTCACATTCACATTCGGAAACTCTGGTAGCGAGTATATTCCCGGTGTTGTGTCCTGCATTGTTAGGTGACCCTCTATTGTATGTATGTCTTCCCTCGCATCACTCATCGGGGGAGGGTTGGCTCTAAGGCTAAGAGGGACGGGTCTTAGTAGCACAGGGACGCCCAGGAGTGTTTATGAGATGAAAACGTCGGTTCGCCCTGTGTGAATGGCATTTTTCTGAACGTTTAAACCTTACAACTCTATCGCAGCACTTTATTCCGCGCGGTTTTTAGTCTCCGTCTTTACGTTACACTTATTTATCTTCGGGACCTGTCGATTGCTTCCTTCCCACCCTCTTCACGGGCCAAACTTACTAGACACACACACACACACACACACACACACACACACACACACACACACACACACACACACACAAGAAGAAGCAAGGTGTGTGTGTGTGTGTGGAGAGAAAGTCTGGTTCATCAAGTTCGAGGGAAGGGAATGGAAAAGTAAAGAAAACACACACACACACACACGCACACACCTTTACGTCTTTGTGTGTGCGTGTGCCTGTGCCTTGTCCCTGTCGGCCGTCTTAACGTAGGAGGCCACAAATATTTACACTCACGTTCCCGCCCGGCAAACTCTGGAGTGTATAGAGTCTGCCTTCTGTGTTTTTCTTTTCCTCGCCTCGGGACTCTTTCATGAGGGGAGTGTCAATTTAGGAGAGAAACTGGAATCCAATACACACACACACACACACACACACACACACACACACACACACACACACACACACACACGCACATGTATAATGCAGCACCTCGCCTAACCTGGTCACCGCCAATACATGTAAATGGGTGAGTGATTGCGTTGAGTTGGAACTTTCTCATCAGCAAAGCGATTCCCTGATAATGTAATGGACGGATAGATAAGTAAATAGATAGGTAGTTATACAGATAGATGGATAGATAGATAGATAGGTTGGTAGATAAGGAGACAAATTGAATGTTAGATAAATAAACTGATTGAAATATAAATTGATCAGAGAAACGAACACACATCACACCACACATTACATTGATGGAGATAGAATTATTCACCAACACAAACACATAGGTAAATAGATTGAGAGATAGATAAACGGGCAGGTATTGATTAAATGAGTGTTTGATTGATTTATGGACGCAGACAAACAGGCTGGTGAGAAGACAAACAGACAGACCGATGTAATAGATGGGCAGAGTGTGTAGGTGTATTAACAAGTAGACACGTTCGCAGGTAGACAGATAACTAGATAGAGATGCAAGTTAGTTGACAGGTAAAGAGGCAGGTAAACATAGATTGGCAGCCAGGTAGATAAATATGTGATTGGCAGGTCGCTATTTAAGAAGACAAATAGACACAGACCACTTCACATATAGGCTGAGAAATAGGTTAGGCAGACATACAGAGAGAGAGGTTGATAGATATATAGACTAGCATATGGTTGGGCAGACAGGTATTTAAGTAGAGTGAAAAATGGATAGATAGAGAGATAGACATACAGGTTGGAAGGTAGATATAAATATAGACAGGTGAATAGACGGATAGATAAATAAGTATATAATGAAACAGACAGACATATAAGTACACTCATAAATAGGTAGATAGATACACAGGTTGATAGTAATTCATGTAGACAGGTAGAATGACAAGTAGATACCCAGACAGATAAATAAATGATTGAGTAGACAGGTATTTAAGTAGACTGGCAAATAAGTAGACGGGTAGATAGATATTCAGGTTGGTAGGGATGTAGTTGATTGCTCGAGACACCGGTAGATAGACAGATATAATAGTATATGATTAGGTGGACAGATAGATAGATAGATATACAGCTTGACAGGTACGAATAGAGATAGAGTGGCAGGTTGAAAGATAAGCATAGGTAGATAGACAGATAGACATACAGGTTGACAGATATTAATAGCGATAGATAAGCCGGTTCAAAGATGAGAATAGGTGGATAGACTGACAGACATACAGGTTGACAGGTACGAATAGAGATAGAGTGGCAGGTTGAGAGAGGAGTACATGAGTGAAGGGGGAAATGAATGATGACAGAGGGAATCGTACTCCTTCCCCTCCCCCTCCCCCTCCCCCCCCAACCCCCTCCCCCCGCCAATACGGATAATCGGATAAATGAGAAGCCCGCCATAGAGGAGTGGCGAGGAGAGGAAGGAGACGGGAAGTCAATAATTGATTTGTACCGGGAGTGAGGCCACCCCCCCTACCCTACCCCCATACCCCTCACTCCTCCCCGCCGCCTCGTGTGTGTGTGTGTGTGTGTGTGTGTGTGTGTGTGTGTGTGTGTGTGAAAGTCTGCTCTCTCTACGTAGTTTCTCTCTCTCTCTCTCTCTCTCTCTCTCTCTCTCTCTCTCTCTCTCTCTCTCTCTCTCTCTCTCTCTCTCTCTCTCTCTCTCTCTCTCTCTCTCTCTCTCTCTCTCTCAAAATCTATCCATCCACCTATAATATACTTGTCTTTGTCTTTATCTATCTATCTATCTATCTATCTATCTGTATATAATTCCAAGTCATGTATCTCCTTTAAGACTGTTTACACAAGTACTTTTAAAAACAGACAAAAAAAAACACGTCAAGTAAGAAATACATAGAATTTTAGCAGCAGTGGGACCGTCAACAGAATTCATCCCAGCCATCAACAATAACTTCGCTGGTAATGCATCGAGACAGTCACTCAGAGCGCCGTGATGCGGGTTGTATTGACGGTTGGTTATGCCTTTGTTATGGAATGTAAAGAATGCGATTGTCCGCTCCATGGAAGTCACAACGAATCATGTTTGGGCTGTACGTGCCGGGCCGTGACGCTGCCGGGCTATTCCACTCCCTCTCCCAACTCACTAACCACTGCTCTCCCTTCTTCCTCGCCTCAAACAACTCACTAACCACTTCTCTCCCTTCTTCGGCGCCTCAAACAACTCACTAACCACTTCTCTCCCTTCTTCGGCGCCTCAAACAACTCACTAACCACTTCTCTCCCTTCTTCGGCGCCTCAAACAACTCACTAACCACTTCTCTCCCTTCTTCCTCGCCTCAAACAACTCACTAACCACTTCTCTCCCTTCTTCCTCGCCTCAAACAACTCACTAACCACTTCTCTCCCTTCTTCCTCGCCTCAAACAACTCACTAATCACTCCTCTCCCTTCTTCGGCGTCTCAAACAACTCACTAACCACTTCTCTCCCTTCTTCGGCGTCTCAAACAACTCACTAACCACTTCTCTCCCTTCTTCCTCGCCTCAAACAACTCGCTAACCACTTCTCTCCCTTCTTCGGCGCCTCAAACAACTCACTAACCACTTCTCTCCCTTCTTCGGCGCCTCAAACAACTCACTAACCACTTCTCTCTCTTCTTCCTCGCCTCAAACAACTCACTAACCACTTCTCTTCCTCTCTCCTCTCCGTTGACGTGCTCGGCTGGGCGGCACAAATTCGTTAGTGGCGCGGGAGAAATTTTACAGCGGAGCAGAAATTTTCACCCATTCAGATTGGCCGCGCTGCCCGCCGGTGGTCCGCTTGACAGGAGGCGCTGAAGTTCGGCTGACAGAAAGGTGGACAGCATGAGGACATTCTTCGACAGCTCGGCGATGGTTCTGCGACGGGACTTGAACCTGTACCCTCGATCTACGCTGGCATCTGGACCACGCGGCTGCTAGTCACTGCTATTATTTAATGTACCTTTTGACCAGGCTATTATGTACAGAAAACCATAGCGGCATGCCATTATATTTACCCGGTAGCAGCTGGGATCATGTTTCTTAACGGTCCCTCTAAGCGAGAAAAATGAGAAAAAATCATCACTCACACAAACCATTTCATAATATATATCGAAGCATTTGTGATCAGTTTATGTATCATCTATTTTTGGGGGGTTAAACCACAAATTTGGCCCGTAGCTGCTACACGGTAAAGGCACAAATTTGGCCCGTAGCTGCTACACGGTAAAGGCACAAATTTGGTCCGTCGCTGCTACCGGGTTAAAGTTTCGGTGATTAGCTACACCATTTACTATATTATGTGCTATACATTGTTTTTCTTTCTCCTTCTCTGTATATTCCGGTTATTCTGGTTTTATATTCACTTTTGAGGAAGGACCAAACGGCGATATCATTAATTTCAAGTTTCAGAAGATCTCATTTCACTCGCGCGCCTCTTCATGTTTTACTAAAGAGCCTTTTTGTGATGTATTTTTAACCAAAGAACATTAATACGTGATTCCTATGTAAGTAGAAAAGAAAATCATAAAATTAAAAGAAAAGCAGATGGACTCCTTCACCTCCGCACTCTCTTTACGTCACGAACTAGTAATCGAAAGCTTTTAAATCCATCAAGATTTAAACAGATAAAAAACTTATTTGCTCATTCACCGTTGGACGCCTCTAAGTCACGAACTGGTAATCAAAAGTTTCTTAATGTTTCAGGGATCTCCACACAGCGAGCTCATTTAAAAGTGTTTACAGTGGATCTCGACACGAGGAGTGATGAGATGAAGATCAAACATTGTCTGGCGTAGTTAGATTGAGGCAAACACTTCCCAAGGCGGCGTTGTGTGGCCGAGGAGCGCGCCTCAGGGCAGTCTGTTTCACCTTGGCTCACTCACCTTCATTCTTGCGTTGCTGTTGCCAAGGCAGCCTTAAGGGGCTATTACACTGGGCATATTTTCCTTGGATCTTCAGTCAAACCACGATTTCCGCTGGCGTGGTTCTCAATTGTTTGTTGTTATGAGTAATACCGTCGTCCTTCAGTGAAATCTACCGTAGCTTTGGAAGATCGCGGACACGTCAGAAAACCACGCAAATATGAGAACCACGCCAGCGGAAATCGTGGTTTGACTGAAGATACACGGAAATTTACCCATCGTAATAGCCCCTTTACAAACCATTGACCCCGAGCACCATTTGCATTTCTTTAGCCTGCGTTCCAAAGTCCTTGTGCAGGGAAACGGTTCTGAGATGTACGATTCAGAAGAAAAATAACAACCTTTCTAAGACCACTACAAATATTTTTAAGCTGGTGGTCATTTAACTCGGTAGCAGCGACGGGCCAAATTTGTAGCTTTACCGTGTAGCAGCGACGGGCCAAATTTGTACAATGATATAACCCCCCAAAATAGATGATACATAAACTGATCACAAATACTTTGATATATATTATGAAATGGTTTGTGTGAGTGATGATTTTTTTTCTTCTCATTTTTCTCGCTTAGAGGGACCATTGAGAAACATGATCCCCGCAGCTACCGGGTTAATGAAGTCATTTTTCCTCTATTTTAAATAATAGAAATGTTTTTATGGTATGTATCATGTTATCCCACAAACATTATCCTTCTATAGATGGGGGGGGGGCACCATGTGGTAGTCATAGAATGGGGTCCTGCGGGCAGCATGATTGTTTTATTTTTTTTCACAACAGTATTGGAAGGCTGTTCCGTAATTGTATTTGAAAGCAGACCGACAGTAAATGTTTGGTTGCTTGATATTTATAACATTTTGATTAAAGTCAAATTAAGTGTAGCTGACGTGTGCACTGGTTCATCTCCGGGAGGGAGGGGGGAGGGGGTGCCATTGGATGGGTGATATATACTATGGAGACGCCTCTGTAGACACGCGTCATCGTCACCATCATCATCAGCAGCAGCAGCCTGTACCATCGCAGGACAGGACATTCGCCTCTACTGAAAGTTACCATTGTTTGCTGTCGTGTCCCGCTGTTTTCCATTCCTTTCATTCTGCAAACTTTTAATATAATAGTTAATTTCATTGTACCATCTGGTGAATGCCACTTTCTTTAGTCGTTTTTTATACTGATCATTTCTCAATCTGTAAGACATTTTGTACAGCTGTCCCCTTGCCGCTGCATGAAAACATTCAGACAAATTCATACACTCTTATTAAAAGGACTTCAGTGCTTTTAACGCTCTGCTCATTTCTGTGTTACTCAGTTAATTAAGCGTCCAATGAGGCCGCCAGGTGTCAGGGCAGTAATTGTGTTCCCGAACCCTCATAAAGCGAATGCCACTGCAAAAGATTAAATAAACATTGGTTGCGTGCATTTGCATAACCGATAACGGAGCCCCCGAAGGGTTCGTTGATTTGAGTCCTGCTCGTGACAACATTCTCGCGTGTTGATCACCGATTTGTCTCCTTGAATAATTTCGCAATGGCTGACCTCATGACGTTACCGCGGCAGAAAACAACTTAATTAAATGAAGAAAGGTTTTTAAAATACAATAACCCAATTTTTTGGATGCAAATTTTTCATCTCGTGGGAGGTAATCTTACACCTGTACAGTTTACGGCCTGAGTTGGTCCGGCGCGATGTTTACTGCATATTGAAAGGAAAATTATGTTGTCTGTTTTATTATTGGAGTTGATGAGGTCATTTTTGCAAATAACTTGTGCTTACCTATTGCCAAACGATAACTGTTGAGACCAAACCTCACGCTAATTACCGTGAACCGAAAAGAAATAAAAAAGTGCCTCGGCAACAGGTGTCTGCCCAGACGGTGCGGCCTCCGCGTCACCGGTGCTCAAGGAAGCGACCGGAGGTGAAAAGCTCTTGTCTAATATGTTCATTTTTTTCCAGAATGGGTACACATGATTTCTGCTTAACATTTTAACTCTACAAATATTTATCAAAATTGTTATTGTGGCCCAGCCTTACAACATTACTATCACGGCCCATGTGCAGACTTGTCCAAGTAACTGAAGGCTCTGCGTCACCGGCCGTCCTGTTCAGCCGTCTGTCTGTGATGAAATTTTATTTATTTATTTATTTTTTTTTTTTTTACGTTGTTGCCTATTGCGCCGGTAGGCATCTTCCCGGTGGGGCCTGATGGTCGGCCCAAGGCTTCTTCCAGGTGGGGCCTGATGGTCGGCCCAGCCCGTTCTGGCGCAGGCGAGTGTTTATAGTGGCGCCATCTTGCATTGGCTCATGCTGCCCCCCGGAACTCGTTCTTGATTCGCTTGGACGGCTTCCTCTAGAGTCCGGGTTGATGGGTGGTCTTCAGGACAGCATGTGGGTAGTTTTAAGCCACTCGGCGGTGACTGAAAAATCCGAGTGGTAGCGTGGGGATTCGAACCCGCGTCGTCCATCACGCGGTGAATGTGAGCCCAGTACGCTACCGCCTACGCCACCGCCTACCCATTAGTGACATAATTGAATGATGACACTGTTGGAAGGACATCGTCGCTTTCCGTACTTTGAAGATCCCTTATTTATATAATGTGTATCAGCCACACATGATTATATTCCAAAGCTATACACTATGTTATGCTTGATGTATTTGTAGACTGACAATAACCTTCAGGCCGCACATCCGGGGCCCTGACGGTGCAAACATCACGATCGGCGGCGCACAATGGCGGCCACAAAGTTTGCCGTCGGGGCTTTGTTCTGGCGTACTTTCCTCCTGTGTGTTTCTTCTTTTGTCGTAAGGAGCCTTTGTCTTGGCGGCTTTTGTTCTACATCTTCATTACATTGATGGCCGTTCGCGGTTGTGATGTCGATAAGTCTGATTGGAGGACGAAAAATCGGCGATGGGGGAAAGACTCGACAGCCCTCGACCACGTGTATGCTGACCTTGAAGCCGTCGAACAAAGAAGTGCTTAGAGACGTTCAGGCTTCAGCACACCGTCGCTGTGCACATGGTCGATCGCGGCGATGATGTAGATCAGTCGTAAAAGAATAAAGAAAATATCAGGGGTGCAAACAATACGGCGAGCCATGGCGTCACAATAAAAGAAATGTGCTGCCTGTGTTAAAAGGTTCATGGCCAGAAAGCATGTTGTTGGTGAATAATTGACGTCCGGTATCCAGTATATTCCTCACAGTCGTTATTCTTTTGTCTGAAGGCAGAGAAGAAACGGTGGTTACGCTCGCAAATCTCACATAACTGCAAGTCTAGGAGGACCCAGCTAGGAAGGGTCGTTCAAACCTAGCCCTTGTTCTGCTATGCACGCTCCGTCATCAAAACGATTTGTGGGTGAATAATTACCGAACACACACACACACACACACACACACACACGCAGTTAATAATGTCGAACTTGGCCCTAAGGTTGATACTGTTAGGCGCTTCCACCGTGCCTCACATTAACTATTTCCAAAGGCCTAAAAGGAGATCAGTTAGGTTCTTATGAGTGGTATTTTAGGTTCATGATTCAGAAGAAGGGTCAGACTACCATCAGGGCCATAAAACTGCTCCTGGAAATGCCCAAAACACCTACGAATGCCTTTTCATATGTGTGTGTACTTGGGCGGCGAAATGTGTAATAGTCAGTCATGAGGAAGAGAAGAAACGTTCCTCGGTTGTGTTGCGGGTGCTGGGTGTGGGTTGGGAGCGTTGCCAGATTCGTTGCCCGTTACGTTGTCATTGCCTTCAGTGCTTCTGCCAGCTGTGTGTAATGAAGAGTCAATTTTTCTTTTTCCCTACTTCGTGATGAACATAAAAGAACATTCAGCTCCTCTCCCAGTTACCTCCACCACCACCACGGCCATGACCGCTGCCTCCTCCTCCTCTCTCTCTCTCTCTCTCTCTCCCAAAGTGAACGTGAATGAAAAACGCGTACATTGCTTGGTATTTAATTAAAAAAAAACATGAAAAAGAATGAAAGAA
The DNA here is from genome assembly GCF_024679095.1 of Eriocheir sinensis. Taxonomy (NCBI): domain Eukaryota; kingdom Metazoa; phylum Arthropoda; class Malacostraca; order Decapoda; family Varunidae; genus Eriocheir; species Eriocheir sinensis. The sequence continues at coordinate 1,963,722 of NC_066570.1, forward strand.
AGTAAAGAAAACGAAATGAAAGAAAAAATAGTTGAAAATGTGAGTTGGTGCGTAGATAGGAAGGTAGGTAGAAAAAAATAGATAGAAAGATAGATAGTGCAGCCATCAGGGGGATTCATGAAGCCATTAAAACTGACATATTGCGTCATATAATGTTTCTGCTCAGGGAATTAGCAGTAAGCCTTGTCTTTCATGCAACGCCATCCGTCACCACTGGATTGAAGGAAGAGAAATATTGTTCATTACGAAATTGACCGACATGAAATAAGACTAACTATTTATCGCTCGCTCGTAAGATTCACCAAAGAACTATTGAGCTGTAGAGCCACGAAATGAACCACCTCTGTTTGTGTGTGTGTGAATGGGGTGGGTGAGAGAGAGAGAGAGAGAGAGAGAGAGAGAGAGAGACCTTCCCTTCCTTGCCCTGTTTATGCTTCCTTCCGCCTGTCTCGTGTTCGCCTGACGGACATCACAATCGGAGTCACGGTGAAGGATTTGCATGTGTCAGATCTTAGAGAGAGAGAGAGAGAGAGAGAGTTAGTAAAATAAAAGTGTTTCGATACCAATCACGTTACAACCTTTGTGGTCACTTTTACCGGTTGGGAATGGACGGTTTCTGCTGTGTGTATATTCTCTCTCTCTCTCTCTCTCTCTCTCTCTCTCTCTCTCTCTCTCTCTCTCTCTCTCTCTCCCCCCCCCCCCGTCACGACTGTCACAATAATTGGAGTAAAAAACCAAAACGTGGCCCTTCAAGCGGCTTAGTCTTTCTCGACCCACCCTCGGCGTCCGTCAGCCAGCACGCACCGGGCACTGCTTGGCGACCCCTCCTGACCCCCTCCCACAACATCCTCATTACCCGCACACACACACACACACACACACACACACACACACACACACACAGTTGATAATATCGAACTCATATGATCTTAGAAACATTCACACACAAACAAAAACAAACACACACACACGCACGCACACATAGATAGGCAGTTCATGCTCACTAAGGTACACACACATTACGCACATACACACACATATACACGCACGTACACACTAAGGTTAGGTTTACATGACTACACACACACACACACACACACACACACACACACACACACACACACACACACACACACACACACACACACACACACACACACACACACACCTCCACGAAGCCGGAAGAATACCTTATCGGGCTTCAATCAGGCGGAGTAAAGTCAGTTATCATGAGCCTCCAATTATTTGCCGTAAACCCTAATGTTGCTCGGCTAATCGCGGCTTTGTGTGTCCTTTGCCGGCCGGGAATGGAGGGATCCGTCGCCAACCTCTCCCCTGACCACCACCACCACCGCCTTCTTTCCCGCCTTCGACCCATCCGCCTTGCCCTTCTTCTCACCCCTCCGTCCCATCTACCTTCCCTTTCCCATCACCGTCACTGTCTCTACCCCTCCGCCCCTTCCTCCTTCCCTTTCCTCCCACCCCACTGTTCTTACCTTCCCTGTACACAATCCATTCCTTTCTCCTCCCACCCCGCTGTCCCTATCTCTCCATCACTCCTCCTGTCCACATTTCCATCTCACTATCCTTACCCTCGTCAGTACAGAATCCACCTCCTCCACCTCCTCCTCCTCCTCCCACTCTACCGCCTATCCACTCCATCCCCTATATGTTCCTCTCACCTCATTGTTTTCATCCATCCCTAGTACACCTTTCCACCTTTATCCAACCCCTCCATCCTTTTCTATCCTCTTCCAAACCTTATACCTGTCCATCCTGTCTAGCCCTTTATCCTCCTGCAGCCCTATTCACTAACATCCACTCGCTTTCCCATTTCCCCCCACTCCCTCATCCATCCTTGTCCATCTCTCTGTCCCATCCAGCCCCGTCCTTGTCATCCCCCACATACACCCTGCTTCCCCATTTCCCCAACTCCACCCCATCACCCTACCTCCTCTGTCCACCTCTGCCCATGCATCCCCCCTCCCTCTTTCTTCCATAGCAGCCCATTCAAGCCATCCAGCACACCCACCCTGCTTCCCCATTTGCCCCCCTTCCACCCCATCACCCTACCTCCTCTGTCCACCTCTGTCCATCCTCCCCCCCCCTCCCCCCTTCTTCCATAGCAGCCCATTCAAGCCATCCAGCACACCCACCCTGCTTCCCCATATCCCCCTTCCAACTCATCCATCCCGCTTACTTACTCTGTCCATCTGTCTGCCCCCCTCCCCCCCCCCTCCCCCCTTCGTCCATAACAGCCGTCCTCACCGTGTCAGGGAAACTTGTTCACACACGAAGGGAATAAACATACTCCCCTAACGACCGCCACCGCCGCCGCCGCCGCACCGCCCTCCGCCGCGTGACCGCAGGAAATGTTGCGGTGATATAATGCGCGGACACGGCACGACCCCCCCACCCCTCCGTGTCACTGGCGTCAGCTGGGTCGCAATAATATGCAAAAATCATCATTATTTGGGATATCCGTGTGTTCTGCCTCCTCCTCCCGCTCCCCTTCTCTCTCTCTCTCTCTCTCTCTCTCTGTTCCCTCTCCCTCGGTTACCTCCTCTAAGTTCTCTCTCCCTCCCGTCAGTCTCCCTGTTCCTACCATTCCCCCAGTACCCCCCCCCCCTAGTTTCCCCTCTCTTTACCTCCCTCCTTTAATCCTTTTCTCTGCCTCTCTTTCTGTTCCCTCTCCCTCGGTCACCTCCTCTAGTTTCTTCCCCTCCTGCCAGTCTTTCCTCCCCTGTTCCCTCCATGCCCCAGACTTTCTCCCCTAGTCTCCCTCTCCCTCCTCCCCCTAATACACCTTTTCCTTAGCAACCTCCCCAAGCAAACTCCTTTCCCCTCTGTATTTCCCCTATCCTTCCTACTTCATCCTTCTTACTTAGCAACCCTCCAACTATGCTCCTCCCTATCCTCTTCCTCAAATACACCTTTCCTTAGCAACCTCCCCAAGCAAACTCCTTTCCCTCCAACTGTGCTCCCTCCCTATCCCTCTTCCCTCAAATACACCTTTTCCTTAGCAACCTCCCCAAGCAAACTCCTTTCCCCTCTGTATTTCCCCTTCCATCCTTCCCTTACTTCATCCCCTTCTTACTTAGCAACCCCTCCAACTGTGCTCCCTCCCTATCCCTCTTCCCTCAAATACACCTTTTCCTTAGCAACCTCCCCAAGCAAACTCCTTTCCCCTCTGTATTTCCCTTCCCATCCTTCCCTTACCTCATCCACTTCTTAGTTAGCAACCCCTCCAACTATGCTCCTTCCCCATCCCTCCTCCCTCTATCTACTACATCTTCTTAGCAACCTCCCCCCAAAAACCCTTTCCCCTCTTCGTTCCCCGTCCCTTTCCCTTACCTCACCCTCTTCTTACTTAGCAGCCCCATCCAAACAAGCCCTTTCTCCATCCTCTCTTTCTCCTAACACTTTTTCCCCTACCTTATTCCCTCCTCCCTTTCTCCCTTTTTCTTTTCATCGTCTTTCACCCTCTCCCCTTCTTTCCTTCCCTTTCCAAGTCCTCCCCTCCCCAGCATTCCCTTACTCTCTCCCTCCTCACCAACCCTATTTACTCCCTATCTCCCTTTTTCTTTTCATCGTCTTTCACCCTCTCCCCTTCTTTCCTTCCCTTTCCAAGTCCTCCCCTCCCCAGCAATCCCTTACTCTCTCCCTCTCTCCCTATCGCTCCCCATTACTCTTCCCTATTCTTTCTCTACTATATATTTTCAAGGTTCACCCTCTCTGCAAACCCTATAACTTCTTCCTCCATATTATCTTCCACACACACCATTTTGCTTCTACCCACCTTATAATTACCTATACTATCATCCCCCTTTCTCTTTTCCACTTTTCTCCCTGTTCCTATAGTGTTTAGGTACGGCTTATCCTTCCCCAACAACCTTCACATCCAGGTACATCAAAATCAGCCCTACCAGATCGATTACCATAGTCTTGGCTCGAGCTTTGTGGGCGCCCTTTTGTTCTGCATCCTCCTCGGGTTCCTCATTAACGACACTTGAATGATAAGGAGAAACTTCCGTGCATATAAGATTTCACCAACTTTATGAACGATGGAATTTGGGATTGAGCGAAGACTGGAGGGAGTGGACACTGACTGCATTATGGTATTGTTTGGTTTTCTATTAGGTTCATGTACTGTGGTGATGTTTCTTTTCTTGGCTAACTGTTCTTCCTCCTACGTCAATCCCAGTGGACACTAAAATATAGATCCACTTTACCGTACTCTCTATATGGCTCGGCAGCTTTCATTCACACGTGTCAAATCAGTCTCCCTTCCCGTCAGTTTCTTCCCTCCTCCTCTCTCTCCCTCTCCTGCCTTCCACTACCTTCCTACTCCATGTAATCTCTATAGATCCACCTTACTTTATTATCATTACGTGTTTAGACTAAGGCGAATCTTTTTTTTTTTTGTCTGCAACTGTGCGTGCATGAACTGCTTTGCCGTTTAGTCTCTGATTTCACACCTGGCCACACCTGCCCATGGTCTCGCTAACCTGCTTACCGAAAAAAGGTGTTAAATCGCCTCCTCGAGTCTTTATTTAGTGGCCATCTCTCACAGGCGAACAGGAAAGCGGAGCGGCAGTTTAATGAGGCAAATGTTCGTTTTATTCTGACAAGTGACGCGGCTGTTGAATAACTTACTTGCCGTCTCTCTCAGTGCTGCCGAACACACACACACATACATACACACACACGCGCGCGCCAAGACCTCAGCACCCCGCCAGATGCTTCAACTCGCTGCACTGTTTCATTCATCAAGCATTCCACACCGAACACACTCACGCCCCGTCCCTCACGCTTCAGTACGCTGCGCTGCCCCGTCCCTCAACCCACCGTGCCGCTTCGCTTCCCTGTCATCACACGCTTCATCCGTCAAGACACCAAACACGCCGCACAGACTCATTCATCACTTCACCACACTTCGGCTCCCGCTCTGCTTCCATCCGTCAAGTCACCGCACAGCTCACCACACCGCGAGTCTTCATCCTTCAAGTGAGCATCCACCTGACACGATGCAGGCTGTCATCCATTAGGGAATCGCTCACCCGCCTCACTTCACTGCACTGCACCCGCTTCACGCATCGTCGCCACACACTTCAGCATAAGCCTTAAGGGAAATACTCTAAGCCAGCTGTTCCTTGCCTTGATTCGCTACTCTAGATTGTGTCTCTCCTCGATCGGTGGGAGCCTTACTACCCGATCTGTGGCTTTCAGTTGTAGTTCTTTCTCCCCGGCTAGTGACCCCGATTAATGACTTTTCCTCCCCAATTTGAGCCTTAAGGGAAATACTCTAAGCCAGCTCTATCTCGCCTTGATTTGCTATACTCTAGATTGTTTCTCTCCTCGATCGGTGGGAGCCTTACTACCCGATCTGTGGCTTTCAGTTGTAGTTCTTTCTCCCCGGCTAGTGACCCCGATTGATGACTTTTGCTCCCCATTTTGTGACTCAGCCTCTTCTCTCCCCAATCAGTAACTCTCACCTGGTTCTCTCCCCTCAGTTGTTGTTTTTTCTCCCCGGCTAGTGACCCCGATTAATGACTTTTCCTCCCCAGTTTTTGACGCAGCCTCTTCTCTCCCCAATCAGTAACTCTCACCTGGTTCTCTCCCCTATTAGTGACAGCATCTTATCCCCTAAATTAGTGACCCTCAAATGTTTTCCTTCCCGTTTAATAGCTCTCAGTGTTTTTCTCTTCGATCAGTGCCTCTTAGCTTTTCCTCTCCTTTGTTAGCGTTTCTCAGCTGTTCCTCTCCCTGACTCGTGCTTCCGGACTCTCTCTCTCCCAAGTTACTGATTCTAAAGCCGTGACCTGAATCTCCACTGACTCTAACGATCTACTACACAGCTTGATAGACAGGAACCTTGGCCCCAGACGCTCCCTATGCAAGGACTGTCTGTACGAGTCTGTACGAGTGTTGAAAAGTGCGGCGACAGCAGTGACGTTCTCCTCTCATCCCTAGCAAACAGGGGAGACAAAACAAAAAGGGCTCAAGGGGCCATATTTTTAAACATTTCTGCGCCCAGGAACACGTAATTTACTTGTCTTTCGTGGGAGTTTAGAGCATTTCCATTGGTACTTTTATGACCCTGGTGGCAGTCTGAGCCTTCTTCTGTACCGTGAACCTAAAAGAACACTCATTAAAACTCGATTAACCTCCTTTTTGGCCTTTGGAAATAGTTGGTGTGAGAAGAAGGAGCATCTGACAATACCAACCTTAAAGAATGACCCCGCTCCCTCATGCCACGTTGACCCCTCAGCTGATGAATACCATACCAGTAGGCATTCCGTCACACTCCCCCTGTTTCTCCTCCTCCACCTCCTCCTTCTCCTCCTCTTCCTCCTACTCTTCTTCCTCTTCCTCTAGCTCCTACCCTCCTCCTCCTCTTCTAACACCTACCTACCTCTCTTCTCCTCCGATCCCTACCCCCTTCTCCTCCACCTCCTCCAACCCCAGCCCCCCTCCAACCCTTATCCCCCTCCTCCTCTTTCTACAACCCCTACACCCCTCCTCCTCCACTTCCTCCTTTTTTCTCCTCCTCGTCTCCCTCCTTTTTTCTCCTCATCCTCATCCTCCTCTAACACTTGCCCCCCCCCCCCCTGCCCCCCGTCAACCCATACAATCCTCCACCGCTTTGAGAGAATATTGGATCTGTCACTTCTGCCTCGCCGCAACACTTCCTCTCTCTGTCTCACACACAAAGGGGAAAAAAGGGGGAAAAATGCTTACCAAGTCTTCGGGGAGGGAGAAAATAAAAGAGAGCAAACAAACGACGCATTCACAAAAAAACAAAAATGGCTCTCCTCTCTCTTGGCTGTGAATTTTTCTACCTTTTATTTATTCATTTATTTATTTTACCTGTTTACTTATTTGTTTCTTTATTATCTTATTCCCCGTTTGTTTTTTTGTTTTTTTTGGGGGGAAGGAGGAATGAGAGTTTGAGATTAGCCCTTAACATTCCACCTCGCCAGTCACCATAATGATAATAATAACAATAACAATAATAATAATAATAATAATAGGGTCGTGCATTCTGTCTCCCTCACACGCCCGGGAAAACACTTAATTGGCGCCGTAGTCCCGTGAAAGCCGTTTACTTTGATGCAAGTGCCCTGCTTAATTGCGGGCATTATGTTGCCAGATTGACCCGCGCTGCCTGCATTAATTGGACCTCGTACAATTAATATGAGACAGTTGATGCGGCGGAAAAGTGGGTGGAGAAGTGGCGAGGGCAGCATGCAGGAAGGGGGAAGTGGAACGGATGGAGGAGGAGGAGAACAAAAATAGAAAAGAGGAGGGAAGATATGCGAAGGAAAGTGTTAAGGAGGAAAAAGAATAGATGAGGAGAAATAAAAACGAAGGACGAGGAGTAATAGGAAGATGAAGACAAGGAGTAGGCGTTGGGAAGAGAGAAGAAGGAAGAGGAGGAGGTCAAATGAAGAGGTGTCTGGAATGGAATAGTGTGTTATTAAGAGAAGGGAGAATGGAGGAGGAAGGGGAGAGGAAATAGAAGTGGAGAAAGTGAAGTGGCCCAAGAGGAGGAAGAGGAGGAGAAGGAGGAGGAAGGGGAAGTAAAGTGTTGTCTGAAAGGAATGGAGGAGGAAGAGGGGGAGATTAAATATAGAGTGGTGTGGAAGGGGAGAGTGTTTGTATGAGGGAGGCAAAGTGGAGAGTGGGCTGCAAGATATGGAGTAGTAGGAAGGGGGGGAGGGGGCGGAGGAGGAGGAATAAGTAGGATGTGGCCTGAAAGGGAAGCTGTGTCGATGAAGTGGATGGAAAGAGGAAGTGGAGAGTGCAGACATGACTCTCCATTAATGTTCCGTCAATGATCACTTAATCTTACCTTCATGTATCGGTTTAGGTAAAGTTAACGTGTTCACAGTGAGATTCCATAACCGTCTCATTTTCATTTTTTTCCATTCCCGCGCCCATAAGATTTATGAGGGAAGTTTCAGAACATACTTTGGAAACTACACGAACTATTCTTTTTCAAGTATTCTCAAGGCTCATTTTTAGAGCAGCAACTAGCAACCTTTTTGTGAGTGGAGTTTCAGAATATACTTTTGATATTCCGTAGGCTCTTGTTTTAATTATTATCATATTTGTCTTCAGAGATTAGCATCTACGAGGCCATTTTATTTTGTTTTGATGGTTATTAATTTTACGTTTCGCATATGGCACCGGTAGGTTTTCTTGGCGGGGCCTGGTGGCCGGTCCCGGCCTGTTATAGCGGAGGCAAGTGTTTATAGTGGCGCCATCTTCCTTGGCTCATGCTGTACCCAGGAACTCATCTTTCATCCTCTTTTTAGAGAGAGAATCTAGAGTCCGGGTTGATGGGTGGTCTGCAGGACAGCATGTGGGTAGGCTTAGGTTAGGTTAGGTTAGGTTATATCGAGAGGAAAAGATTTTAAAAGCTTCGCGGGCATTTTTATCTCGGTGTTTTAGCGCTATCTCCCTGCTTTTGATTTGTAAAAACTAACTGATGTGCAAAAGGAGAAACCTGTTGAAGATTATTTTGATCCCATCTTTTGGCCGACCTCTTGATGGCATGAAGAGAACACTGACACACGATTGTTTCAGAGCCTCCTTTCATCCCCTGATCAGCCTTCCCTTGATGTCAACAGAACAATGCTTGACGATATGGTTCTCTTTAAACGACTGGCGGAACCTGTTGAAAGATTCGCCTATTGTTATCTATTGAGTTTTATCCTTTGACCCGCAAAAAGAGAAACATTCATACTCTTCGGAAAGCGAGAGACTCTTTGGGAGGTTCGCGGTCCCATTACCATATTTATGAGGCACGGCAGAGTCGCGGGCTGCTACGGACGAGACAGCGGGAACAAGACTCGCGGAACGGGCTGAGCGGAGCGGGACGGGGTGGCGCGTCTATGTATAAGAGTATGTATAAGCGTGAGTGGCGTTCCTTGATTACACGAAAGTCATGAAAGAGAGATAACATGAATGAGGGACGTGGGTGTGTATGTGTGTGTGTGTGTGTGTATTAGAAAGATAGAGAGAATAGTAGTAGTTGTAGTAGTAGTAGTAGCAGTAGTAATGGTAGTTGTAGTAGTAGTAGTAGTAGTAGTAATAGTAGTAGGGGGAGGAGGAGAAGGAGGAAAAATAGTAGCAATATTTTAGCTGGAGAGAGAGAGAGAGAGAGAGAGAGAGAGAGAGAGAGAGAGAGAGAGAGAGAGAGCAAAACAGAGACAGAGAGCACGTAAACAAGCACGTTCAGAGCCACTCGATGACTCGCCAAATTGAGCAAAAGACCTGAATGGCATCGACTCTCAATTCAGCCCCAACCTACGCACTCGCCGAGCCTGAGTTCCGCGGCGGCCAAATACGTAGGAAGCAGCAAATGTCACAGTGTTTGGCGCTCTTACCTCGCCGTAGCAAAGCACGCACTCAATAAAGGTTAAGTGGACAGATTATTTACGTTTTTCATTTGTTTTTTCGCTATAGGACCACGCACGTAGGTATATACAGTACTGTGCTAAGTAATCGCTTGTTTGACTCTTTTTATAGCTACACTTATGGAGAAAAAAAAAGAGTAAACTTCACTTCTCTGCGTCTGTTCTATTTTATACAAACACAAATATGCAGATAGACAGATAAATGGATAGATTGAATGATATAGGTAGAAGGAGGAAGAGAAGGAAGGAAGAAGAAGGAGGAGGAGGCGTGGAGGTAAAGAAAACAAAAGAGGGATGGAAAAGTCGTGAATTGGGAGGTAATGGATTGAACTTCACTCATTTCTGCGTCATTTCTCCTCTGTTACGCATCCACGCGGTCATCTGTTGAGGTTTTCAGTGTCTTCCTTGGTTTTCCTCTCCATCACATCTCATACGCGTGCAAGAGGTACTGAATCAAGTCATGTGTTGCCTTTGATACATTCGCTCTCCATTTGATCATCGTCACAAAACGTAAAGATGCATCAAATATTTGGTAGAATTATCCTCATCTTCCTCTCTATCTCTTCCTCCTCCTCCTCCTCCTCCTCCTCATATGGAACAATTACCCCATTGCTCAGAGGTCCCACAGCGAGAAAAGGCGAATAGGCTTTCCCTGGAGCGGTCGTAACTATGCATTTTCCAGAGCTACAATTTCGACGTTTGGCGGAGTAGAACGTCATTCGGTTAGATGTTTCGTGGGTATGTAGAAGTGTGTAGCGTTTCTACCGTGCTCAGGTGTGTGTGTGTGTGTGTGTGTGTGTGTGTGTGTGTGTGTGTGTGTGTGTGTGTGTGTGTGTGTGTGAGCTGGTTAATAGGTGTGAAGGCGCTTCGGACTACTTTTCTTCATACATATATATGAACAAAGTTATGAAAGTGTTATAAAGGGTAACTTCACTATAATACGATTCTCTCTCTCTCTCTCTCTCTCTCTCTCTCTCTCTCTCTCTTTGTGTGGGTGTTTCGTTGCGCATGCCTTTGTTCACTCTTTTGTGGTCGTTATTTCAAAGAACCACCGCCCCAGTAGATGCACTTGGCGTGGTGTCGTGCGGTGCGAGGAAGAAAATGTGTGTGATTTAAAAACCTCATTCCTGTGTACTCACTGTGCCCGAGATTGCACCGGCGGGGGTCTTGGTGGGTGATAAGCCCTTCCCAATGTCTTCTTTTGATTACAGGAGCCAGGCGGGCGCTATACGAGTACACGATAAGCTGAAAGGATGGTTATTTTCTTTGCTAAAGCGAGTGAATGTGTTGTTTTAGCCGCCAGAGCCAAGAAGTCACCGTTAACGATAAGCTAAATGGGATTGTGTTGTTTCTATTGCTACGTCGAGGAGGCGAAGTAAACGGGAGCCTCTCAGCAGGGTTTTCTTGCTCCTGTTATAATGACTTCCTTCCTTCCCTTGCCGATGTCTTCCTTCTCTCGGCGCTCCTTTCTTGCCGTGAGCTGAATTGGACTGAGTTGTTCCGGCAAAATATTTATATTGCCAAGGCACTTCTGAATATGATTGTTCGTTTCTTTTAGTAATATTTTTTTTTCAAATACTACATAAATAGGGTAGTTTTTTTTTCTTCAAACGCTTCGATACTATCAGTTTTTCCTAAGGCAATCTGAGTTTTTCTTGTATGGTTGCTGTAGTGGAGAGCCTTAGAGTCAGTTTTGCTCTCCTTCCCTGCAAAAAGCTATCTTTGCCTCGCTTATATGGAGCCGCGGATTGCAATGTCTTTTTTCTCCCCCCAGAGTGAGCTGACGTCGGTGAGGTCAAACAGCCCCGGGGAGGGATCACTGGGGCGCGGCAGCCGCACCTCACACTCCCCTCCCGTCGGCGGGGCCACGGGGGCCATCGTGACCACCGCCGGGATGGGCAGCACGGCACTTCACACAGTCCCCCGAATAGCCCGCCCCGTCATGGCCACGCAGTCCCCGGTGCCCCTGGGTCGGATGGGCCGGTCAGCCTCGTGCATAGAGGAGCAAATGTTACCTCTCACCGCCGCCACCTCTTCCCTGCCCCGCCGCTCCTCCACCCTCGTCCTCCACCCTGAGTTCTTTCCACTCAATCTGTCGACCAGCAGGGAGAGCTGTGTATAGTGCGGCGGTTCCCTGCTGGTGTGTTCGTGAGGTAGGTCAGTTAGGTGTTTCGTGGGTCTATGGCAGTATTTAGTGTTTCTACCCGTGTCCAGGTGTATGGGAGATCGGGAACAGGTGTGGCGGGTCAGGACTTCGGACCACTTTGGCTTCGTGTCTACTTTGGGCAGGTGAGGGTTAAGGCAGAGGTGGAGAGAAGAGGAAGAAAAGCAGAGATAAACGGATATGTAGGAGGAAGAAGACGAGGACGAGGTGGAGTGGGGAATGAGGTAAAATGTGGACGAGCGAAGGAGGAAGGAGGAGGGGGATAGAGAACGAGGAGGTGTGTGTGTGTGTGTGTGTGTGTGTGTGTGTGTGTGTGTGTGTGTGTGTGTGTGTAAAAGTCATGCCGTATCAGAAAATCATTAGTGTGTGTGTGTGTGTGTGTGTGTGTGTGTGTGTGTGTGTGTGTGTGTGTGTGTGCATAACAATCATGTGAACAGAAAAAAGCATTACCGTGATCACCAAAGAGACCTCAAGACTACTCTTAAGTGTCTCCCGGCAACGATGGACGATGGTGTACATATATATTGACGTGTGGTGAGCAGAGACTGGCCGGCGAGACAGAGGAACCTTGAGCGAATATTTTTGTTTCCGTAAAGTTAAAGTTAAGGCAAACGCGCGACGATGTGAACCAATCGAGTCGCGTGGTCGTCTCCGCTGCTCCGGTGTATTTGTGGATTAAATAAAAGTGGTCATTTAATATCTTGGGTGTGTTATTCAACTTCCGAGCGCCATTTGTCAAGGTAAGAATTAATTAAACGCATGACAACGTTACCGGCAGAAAGTTCTCGGGAAATTAGTGTGATGAAGTATATTTGCATGAAGTTAATTGGTGCTGGCGAGTCTCCCCTAACAAGGAAGGCCCAGTGAATACAAAGCGAGTGCATGGTAGTAAGGGAAAAAGCACTAGTCAGGTGGTTCTGGTATGTAGAGGGGAAAGTGTATGTTGATACGTGAAGGATATGTTGCAGGCACTTCTCCACTATGAAAGCTCTTGGAAGCATACCGGATACATGATATAACAAAGAAACATAGCTATGGTGAGGATTGGCACATGAAGGACTTGTTAGCTGCAGTTAGAGATGCCGCGGTTCCCCACTGACAAGAGGCAGAGGAAGGACAACGAATGCAGACCGTAAGGAAACGACGTTATTCTGGTGGTGTAGGTATCTGGCAGGAAATAGACAAGTAAAGGGTGAGTATTGGCCACTGAATGCATCATAATCACTAAGGAAACTACATTAATCCGGTGATTTGAGAATTTAGCAAGAAAGTGAGTGCTGGCAACTGATAAGTGGGCGGAGCTTCATCCCATCAGACGCCTGCCAGCCGGAGTTTGAATAAGAGTGTTTGTTGTGCGCATGTTTAACATTAAAGTTGACGTTTTTCAGTATTGTTTTGACTGACAAGGTGGTCTTCACTTTCTATAGACTTAAAAGTGTGCTGCTGTGACTGTTCAAGAACTTAGCCTCTCAACAACGCGTAGGAGGCTGTGTGGAGGAGTTTTTTTTTATTTTTTTATAGTGAGTGACTTGTTAGGTGCTTCGAGAGACAGTACAACACCGTGTGATTAGTGGATGGAACAGTGTCGTAGGTGCAGTTACCCTGAAGGACTTGTGACTAGTGACTATAAAAGCAACCTAAGCGTAAGTGATAGCTATATTGACTGAACGGTGCTTTACTTGTTGCCGGGGTGGCGGCGGCGGTATTGCCAGCGAGAGGTGACCACATAAGTGACGCGACCTCCTGTTCCCGATGGCCTCTTCATTCAAGGTAGGTGGTTGACGGTGATGATTTGACTAGAGAGTGACTTATGTTGCTATGTGTTTCTTTCCTTCTTTTATTAGAGTTAACTTCAACTAGCGAGTAACAAGCTCTCAGTTAATTACAAAAAGCAAGTGGCTTGTTTGGTAGTTCTAAATGGTATGACTGCATTATAAAATCAACAAACCCCGGCTGCCTAACGTAAGCTAAGAGATAGTGGTCTAACTCACCAAAAGAGTAGTACTGTTCTACTTAAAAAAGCAAACCTACCGGATTGAAGCTGATTCATTCCAATTGTTCACTGGGAGAGTGGGGGGGGGGGGGGGGATGGGGGACGAGGAGCTGAAACATTCTGGAGTCGCTGCGTTAAGCTCATAAAAACGAAGCAGTCCTGTCATCTAGTTACTCTGTGAATGTATGTCCAATTTTTTTTTTTTACAAGATCAACCTAGTTTCGCCTTGTGATTATTTCATTGTTATGTATATAATTGTGCATGCATGTGTGTATTCATATTTGTTTTCAGGGTTGTATTGGGTCACATTCAGAGTTAATTCGCGAGGCATGAATCCGTGTCCTCTTTCCAGAACTGAGATTGTTTCGCTCGGTCAGGTTCAACAAGTGACGGCTTCGTTGCCATGCTCGTCCTTTGTTTCCCGGGTCACGTTATGTCAAGTTGTTCGAAGGGCGAGGGACTTTTCCGTTGCTAGGCGCGTCTTTTTTTTTCGGGTTAACATTTGGTTTAATTACGTCAGGGTCGACAGGTGAGCGACTTTTACGCTGCAATGTATGTTCGCTTTTTTTCAGGGTTTTGCTAGCGCTTCCATTTCGCTTTGAACGCTCCAAATAAAAACGTATCGCCGTCTCGTTTTTCGTCGGCTGTTGGTGTGGGGTCGAAGGGAGGGAGGGAGGAAGGAAGGGAGGCGGTAAATAAAGGAGTGAGTGAGTGAATATGCTTTTACGTGTCAAGTCATGGAGGCGATGTCGGTGAGAAGGAGGAAGTTGCTATGCGCTGCGGAGTGTTTGTAGTAGCGGGGAGACGAGGAGGGATAGGGGGAGGTAGTGGAGAGGGAGAGACGGGGAGGGAGAGAAGGGAAGAGGGTGCTTGAGTGGGCGGAAATGAATGTGTGTGTGTGTGTGTGTGACCGTAAGCGAATGAGGAGTCTGGAAAGGCCAGTCTGATAGGATTATAGGAAAAGGTGGCATAGGGAGGGGGGGAGAGGAGGAAGAAGTGGAGGAAGAAAAGAAAAAGGGGCAGAGTAGGATAGTAGGAGGCGAAGGAGGAGCCAGATAAAATGAAAGAAAAAGTAGGACAAGGGTAAAGAAAAGAGGAAGTGAAGGAGGTTTGAGCGAGATAAACTTCTGATTAAAGAGAAAAGATAGAAAGAAGAGGAGAACAAGAGGGAAGGAGGTCGACAAAACAAGGACAAATATAGCAGCGGAGTGGAGAAAGGGGAGAAGTAGGGAGAAACGAGAAAAAGAAGGAAGAAAGGGAGGAGGAGGAGGAGGAGACGGAGAGAGAAGGAACGATGGAGGGTGGGGGAGGGAGAGAGGTTCAGCGGCAGCGAAGTACGAGGACAGTTATTCACCCAAAATGGAATACGCACTGACCGCCGTCCATCGCAGCGCCCTCCCAACACCTGTCTAATTAAGCGGAGGGTGACGCTGCCGGCCTCTCATACCAGTAGTGATGGTTCCGCGCGCATTTCTCCGGCTGTGCTTATAATACTGGAATAAGTTTGTGAATTAATTGTGGCGATACGAGGGATGCGGTGTGTGTTGGAGGGAAGGGGGGGGATCAGTGTGTGTGTGTGTGTGTGTGTGTGTGTGTGTGTTCCGAGATTAATGAAGGGTCTTTGCCAGGGTCTTGTGGGTCGTTTCCATGCTAGATGAGAGTGCCCGGTCATCTTGGGACGTGAGGTTAGTGGAGATGGGGAGAGGTGGTGAGGGGGGGAGGAAGGAGCTTTAGTAGTGGTGGTTGAGTCATTGGGGACGCAAGGTGGAGGGGGAATTAATGACAGCGGGGGTGGTGAGAAGTAGCGTTGGTAGTAGAGTTGGTCATAGGGGGGGGGTGGGGGTGCAAGGGTTAGGAAAGGAAAGGTGGTGGAGGGAAGGTAAGGGAGAGAGGAGGAAGAGGAGAGGGGAACTAAGAAGAGGTAACTGGGTAAGTGAAACGGATAGGAGGAGGTGGAGGAGAAAATAGGTACGTAGAATGGAAGGTGGCGGTGGTGGAGGAGAGGAGGGAATGCCTGTGATTGATTGTGGCGATATTGCTGGTGGTGGAGCAGGTGGAAGTGGTGATGGAGGATGAGGGCGGCTGAGAGGAGAAGTGGAGGGGTGGAAGCAATTCAGTACGGAGAAGGGGAGGAAGGGAGGGGGAGGCAGTTGCGTGAAAGGGAGGGGAGGGGAGGGGAGAGGTTGTGGTGGTGGTGGTGGTGAAGGGTAAATGAGATGAGCAGCAGGAGTGGAGGGAAGTGATGGCTGTGTCTCGTGAGCGGAGTAGTTTCGAACTGAAATGAACCACGACCGAGCGAGTGAACGAACCACCTTCCTCCCGCTAACCAACCCGCCAACCCGTCTCCGCTGACCACAAATCGATTCTTACATTATATCTAGATTCCAATTGTATTCTGGTTTGTTAATCACTGGTCGGAGGAGTCTCGTGGGGCGCAGCGACACGAGAGTGGAGGGAGGTTTGGTCAGCGTTACCAGATATTATCATACTGATCATTTATTAGTTTCAGATCCAAAACTATCGTACTAACATGTAACGTCATTCTATTAAAGTTTTCGTTGCAACCGTTGACTATTGATCTTTCTTTCGCAATAGTTATGGGTCAGAACCAGGATTATACAGTGTGCTGAGTACGATAATCAGGTAACGCTGGGTTTGGTGTTTCGTTCACTTTTTGTCAGAGCGTTTCGATCCTCCAAACACGAGCATTGCGTTGTTGCCGTCCGGTGAGTAACAAATTTTTTCCTTTTTGTTTCGTAGAGGACTCACTCAACTAATATGATAGCTTTTTTATTAGAGGGAATAGCTCAAAAGACCGATGAGATAAGAGAATACGACTAAATGTTACTTGTACAAACAAATGAAGGGAGGTAGAAAAAAAGATTGAAGGAAGGATGCAAGAGAGACCACTGACTAGATTCCTCGGAGAAATAAAATAGCAGAGATAAAAAAAAATCTTATGAACTGATGTTTCCGGCGCAAAATTATCAGCCATACAGATAACTTCACAGCCCCGCGATGAAGAAAATAAATAAAACGCTCACACTTCCAACACCCAGGCCTCCGCAGGATTCAAAGTGCTTGGGAGGCTAGGACGGGAAGGAGCGGGAATGGATGAGGATGGGTCAGCAGAGTACAGATCACTTAACGCTTCGTGATGAGAAAAAAAAAGCAATACAATCACTCACACTCCATACAGCCAGGCTTACGGAATGTGCTTGGGAGGCTAGGACGGGAAGGAGCGGGGGTGGATGAGGATGGGTCAGCAGAGTACAGATCATTTAACGCTTCGTGATGAGAAAAAAAAGCAATACAATTACTCTCACTCCACACAGCCAGGCTTACGGAATGTGCTTGGGAGGTCAGGACGGGAAGGAGCGGAGGTGGATGAGGATGGGTCAGCAGAGTACAGATCACTTAACGCTTCATGACGAGAAAAAAAAGTAATACAATCACTCTCACTCCACACAGCCAGGCTTACGCAATGTGCTTGGGAGGTCAGGACGGGAAGGAGCGGGGGTGGATGAGGATGGGTCAGCAGAGTACAGATCACTTAACGCTTCGTGATGAGAAAAAAAAGCAATACAATCACTCTCACTCCACACAGCCAGGCTTACGTAGAAAACAGAGCTAGGGAGGGCGGAGGTGGGGCGGGGACGAGGCACCAACCACCAATGTCCGCCCGCCAGTGAAGCAGCGAGTCATTATCCAGCGCGCACATTCAGCACGTCAGCGTAACGTACGAGAGTTGCGGTTCAGGAGCGCCCACGATACTTTGCCTTGTTTTTCCTCTTTCGCGCCCGCCCGTTCCCCGCGTCACGAATAACCTATGGCAGCGCGTTACTCCAGCTATAGGTTTTTCCCGTTGCGTTGTCTCTTCGGACCGCCGCCATGAATAAGCTATGGAGGTAACGGAAATGTATAATTAAAACACGCTGTCGGATAATGAATGGCATCAATTTTGGATAATTAGGAGGTTCCAATATTTTATTAACCTCGTTCCCTCGGTGGTGGCGACTGCGGGCTGACCGGCGGCGGCGGAGGCGGTGGAGGGGGTGGAGAGCGGGGGACCATGTTAGGCCTTGGTCTAATTAGTAAACGAGTAAATATCTTGTATGCTTGCCTGTATGGAGTGCATGTTTGTGTGTGTGTGTGTGTGTGTGTGTGTGTTAGCGTGGAAGTACTAGACACCTGTTGGACTAAATTTCTTGTTTGTCTGTATAGCGTGTGATGGATGTATCCGTGCGTGTGTGTGTGTGTGTGTGTGTGTGTGTGTGTGTGTGTGTGTGTGATACCAGAGAAGTAGCAAAACACCTGTTGAACTATATTTGATCCTTTATTTACTGAAAACTCTTATTAGTTATGGAAATAAGGTCTTGCAGGTATTTTATTTCAGCTTTAATTTTGTCTCTAGTTCTGCATCCTGATAAAAATGTATGATAAAAGCAACGAAAGAAAACCGCTCGTAAAAAAAAAGTGTAAGCCCCGCAAACAATTAATATACAAGTTCGTAAAGTATAAAAAAAGTAATATCTAAAAGTACTAAAAACAAAATAGACTCACGCAGACGTTCACACGCAAAAATCCAATATGTCAGGCCTGAAAACAATTAATATGCGAGATCG
This sequence comes from Eriocheir sinensis, assembly GCF_024679095.1. Classification (NCBI taxonomy): domain Eukaryota; kingdom Metazoa; phylum Arthropoda; class Malacostraca; order Decapoda; family Varunidae; genus Eriocheir; species Eriocheir sinensis. The sequence continues at coordinate 1,981,930 of NC_066570.1, forward strand.
TGAAGTATAAAAAAGTACATCAAAAAATAGTAAAACAAAACTGAGCTTCACGCGAAAATTCCATGCGTTAGGCCCGGGCGTCATTAGTGAGTGAGTGAGTGCCTTGTTAGTCCCGATGACGGCCGGGACTCGTGTTGTCGCGGCCGTAGGAGGAAAGGTAATAGAATAAAGGTTAATGGGCGCGCGGGGTTAGGCCTCCAAATAATTAGACCAGTATTAGTTAGACATTGCTAGTGTTATTATTATTATTATTATTATTATTATTATTATTATTATTATTATTGTTATTGTTATTGTTTTCTTCTTATTTTTCTTCTTCTTCTTCTTAGTAGTATTAGTAGTAATAACAGTTACTTGTATATGATCATTATTTTTATTATTATCGTTATAGTTTTAGGATACATTTCTCTTTTTTTATTCTTTGGCGAGAAATAATTTGTTTTCTCGTAACCACAAGAGTATAAAAATATCACGTACACAAAAATTAAGCTAAAATCTGAATATATTAAGCTCGAGATAAAAAATAAATCAAGCATGCGTATTTCTGTAGTGAGGAGGAGCAGGCATCACCTTAACCGTGAGAGTAAAAAGAAATCAAAACAGCACACAAAAGCTTAAACATATAAAACCTCCCCGCATCGAGCCAACCATCGGAGCAATTAGTACGCGAGCGAGCCCCATGTTCACCTGTAATGCCTGGAAGAATGCGTTTTATTATAGTGGCCGTGAGTTAAAAAAAAAAAAAAGGAATAAAACTGCACGCAACAAAGAGCTCGCGGACCCGACTCGACGTAACGGAACGGCGCCCAAAGCGTGATGGAATTAGCTGCTCCGTAAAATAAGAATGAGGGAGGAACACGGCAACTAATTGAACTAACACGAGGCTGGGGCGTGCGAACCGTGGCCGGGGCGAGTCTGAGGCGCAAATGTAGGCAGGGCAACGTAAGTCTGGCGTAGTAACAGTGAGTGGAGGAGAGGCGGGGTGCAGAAGAAGAGGCCGGTATCGGAGCAAAAAGGAAGGACCAGATAAAGGAAATATGTTGCAAATGTGGACAGGGCGACGTAATTCTAGCGTAGTAACAGTATATGCAGGAGAGGCGATGTACAGAGGGAAGAAGAGAGGAGTTTAAGTGTAAAGAGACGAACAGGGAAAGTCAAGCCAAGGGAAATAATAGCTGTATATATGAGACGAGGTTAGATGCAAATAAAGGAACAGTGAGTAAAGGAAAGACAAGATGCAGAGAGAAGAAGAGAGTATAGTTCAGGTGTAAAGGGAAGGGAAATCTAAAGGAGAGTCAATTTTCAAAGGGAAGAACCGAAGTAGAGACGAGTGATGGGTTTAGATGTAGAGGGAGGAACAGGAGAGACTATACAGAGGGAAGAAGAAGGGGGAAGGACATGGTATAAAGGGATGGAGAAATGTAGAAAGAAGGTATAAATGAAGGGAAAAAGAAAGACAAAAAATAAACAAAGAGAAGGACAGGTGGAGAGAGAAGACGAGTTTAGGTGCAAAGAGAGAAACATGTGTGAAGGAAAGAACAGTTGCTAAGGGAAGGGAGAGAAAGGAACACAACGAGAGGAAAAGGAGAAAGACAAATGTACGCTTTTCTGGTGTGGAAGGAAAATGATAAAGCGAAAGAAAGGGACAGAGGGCAGCCAAGTTCTAGTACCCTGAAGTAGTAGAACGAGTATATAAAGGAAGAAAATAAAACCCGTGCAAAAAGCGAGTGACGTTGATTGGAGTTGTAACATTGCTCCAGAGGGAGGATAAGATGCAAAGGGGATAAGGGAAAGGGAAAGACAGGTGCAGTGGGCGCTAAAGGAAAGTTCAGGAGAGTAAAATAAGGAAACGAGGAAAAGTAAAGCGTTGTCCTGCGGTGGTTATAGGATGCAAAGGAAAGGGAAGGTGGAAAGGGAAGGACAGGTGCAGAAGGAAGGAGTGGGGCGAGGAAAGGTGCATGCAGGAAAGTAAAAATGGAAAGCGTTGTTGCATTTTCCTGCAGCTGTTATACGGATGCAAAGGAAAGGGGAGGCTCAAAGGGTGGGATGCAAAGGGAAGGACAGGTGCAGAAGGAAGGAATAGGGCAAGAAAAGGTGCATGCAGGAAAGTAAAAAATAAGGGAACGTGAAATGGAAAGCGTTATTGCGTTTTCCTGCAGCTGTTATACGGATGCGAAGGGAAGGTAAGGTTCAAAGGCAAGGCAAGAAAAGGTGCATGCAGGAAAGTAAAAATAAGGAACGTGAAATGGTTTTCCTGCAGCTGTTATACGGATGCGAAGGGAAGGTAAGGTTCAAAGGGTGGGATCCAAAGGGAAGGGACAGCCACAAAGGGAAGCAAAGTGCGAGAAGAGTCTGGGGGAAGGGAAGTGATGAGCATGTGACTTGGTGTGTGTGTGTGTGTGTGTGTGTGTGCGCGCGTAAGTAGAAGTGATTGACATAATGCGTGAGGTGACTTGAGCCTCGCCATCGTATCTCGCACTAAGCCTCCTCAGCTGACGTGACATAAACCCGCGACGGTGTGAGGGACGCTGATGTGAGGCGTGTCGTAGTGAGGCGGCAGGCGCACCTCACTCACTTCAGGGCACGAGGCTGGGCTCACTTTTCTCCCGTCGTGTCTTGAGGAAGGAAACTGAGCAAAATTAATATGCGTGCCTCAGTGCCTTCCCGCGGGGCTTCACTGTTAGAGAAAAAGAGGAGGTGGAAGGGGAGGATGGTGGTGGCGAGGAGGGTACTTAGGCGATAGGATAATGTGGTAAAGATGTGGATGAAATTAGGGACAAGAGGAGCGGTGGGGGAGTGTAAGGCGGCGAGAGGGAGGGAAACAGAGAGGGGAAGAGAGGCTTGGGGTGAGGTGATGGTGGGGGACAGGGAAGTATTGGTGAGGTAATACTTAGACGATAGGATGATAGTGGGAAAGATGGAGGAGTAGGGGAACTAAGGGAGTGGTGGAGGAATGGGAGAGAGGGAGCGATAGGGAGACAGACAGAGAGGGGAAGAGTTTTTTGGGGGGAGTATAGGAGAATGGGAGGCCTTAAGGAGGTACTAAGGATGAAAAAAAGGGGAACAAGGAAAATAAAAGAGGTATTGGGGGGACTATAGGAGACTGGGAGGCTCTAAGGAGGGGATAAGGATGAAAAAAAGGGGAACGGGGAAAGGAAGAGGAGTATTGGGGGGGACTATAGGAGAATGGGAGGCCTTAAGGAGGTGATAAGGATGAAAAAAGGGGGAACAGTGAAAGGGGGTGACGTTGTGATGGGAGGGAAGGTGGTTGTGGAGGGGGGAAACAGTGGTGTGGTGAGGGTAAGGGAGAGAGGAGAGGGGGGGTCGGGTCGTTTGAGGGGGAGGTGGCAGGGGAAGAGGGAAGGGATGAGACAAGTTAACGAAGAAAAAAAGTGGACAAAGTTAGGCAGCACCCCGCGCCCTAAGTAGTGGTGTGAGGCAACCTTGGCGGGGAGGAAAGTTAAAACAATATTTTCGCATTTTTATCCATCCTCCCAGCGGCTCCTCGCCCTAACACAGCCGAGTCCCCCCTGACGGCGCGCCTGAGCCTCGTTTTCTGTGACCCGATGCGGCGCGCGGAAGACTAGAAAATACATGAAAATAGACAAGATAAACAGAGCAAAGTGAATAATTAAGTTACGGGTAAGAGAGAGAGAGAGAAGGTAAACGAAACTAAATAAATAAGAAAAGAGTAAAGTAAAATAATAAAATGGTGATAAATAAGAGGAGAGTAAAATATGATAAAAGAAGAGAAGGAAAAGGAGTGAAACAAAGGCAGCTACGTGGAAGGAAAGGAGAAAATGAGAACAATTAGAATTAGCATCACATAAATCACTGAAATATTCTGTCTTAGAAATAACACAAAAAAACACGGTGCTCTACAAAAAATAATAATGAAAACAATAATAATCTCACAGCTAAGTTAGTGGTTAAATAAAGAGCAAAGTCAATAAAATAAAGCTGTAAACGGAATACATAAATAAAAGAAGAGTAAAATAGGAGGAACTAGAAAAAAAGGGAGAGGAGAAAAGGATGAAACAGACAAAATTGATACTGAAAAATCGGAAAAAAATAATGAAAACTATAATATACATCACATGGAAACTTTTTTATCAAGTGGATTGGCATTCGATCAACCCCCAAAAAAGTGAAATAGACAAATCAATAATGAAAAAAAATGAATAATGAAAAAATATATATATAATAAAGCACATGAACACTGATATCAACTGGTGGGGCATTCGATATGGAGTGGCATTTGATCTGGAGGGGCATTCGATCTGGAGTGGCATTCGATCAACCCAAAGAAAGAAAACGGGAAAAAAAATGGAAAGGCCTACCACTCTGGCTTATGCAACTTCTCTTACATCACAAAAGCCTTCCCCTCCTGCCTATCATCATGTCAGCTCTCTTCCGCCTTTCATTGATATTCCGCATCCCTTCCATTCCTTTCGCCCAGTTCGTGTTTTCTTTATCTTTATCTTCATCGCTGTCCGTCACCTTCCTACAGTTGCTTCTCTTTCACTTGTTTTTTTTATTGGCGTTTGAGTTTTCTTTCCTTTTTTTTCCTCCGTTTTTACATTTATAGTCTTGCCTTATTTCTTATACTACTTTACATTTTTTTCCTATTTTCTTTGTCTTTCTTCCATTTGTTTTTTTATCTTTTTATTCTCTTATATTTTCTAGCATTCTATCTATTATGTCTTTACGTATTCTACCTCTATTTATTCTACCCGTTTATTTATTTTATCTGTTCCATGTATTTATTCTTTCTATTCTATTCTTTTATCATTTTCTGTCATTCTCGTCTGTTGCCTTTCTTCCTGTTATCATTCCTGTTGCTCTGTCCTTCCTTTTCGTTCGTCTAGTTCTTCTATTTTGTTTTATTGTCTTGTTCTCCTCGTTAGTTTTCAAACATTTTTCATTCCTGTTTCCCTCTCCTTTCTTTTCTTTCATCCTGTTTTGTTTGTTGTTCTTTTGTTTTTGTTTTCTCGTTAGTTCTCTTCCATTTTTTTTTTAATTGCCGTTTCTGTTTCCTTTCCATTCTTTTGCTCCGATTTTTACATCTTCTTTTATCTTTTCTTTCTTAGTCTTTCATTATTTCTTACACTACTTCACATTTTTTTTCTTATTTCCTTGCGCTTTCCTCCACTTTGGTACATTTTCTTACTCTCTCTTACGTTTCCTTTCCTTTCTTTTGCTCCGATTTTTACATCTTCTTTTATCTTTTCTTTCTTAGTCTTTCATTATTTTTTACACTACTTCACATTTTTTTATTATTTCCTTGCGCTTTCCTCCACTATGGTACATTTTCTTACTCTCTCTTACGTTTTCTAACATTTCATTCCCTTGCAGTCTTAAATACTTCCGTTTCCTTCACACCGTTCTTAGTTGCTGTCATCCTCGTATTTAATCCCACACCTTCCTCTCTGACCTCTGGGTATCACAAGCACCACTACGACCCTGAAGAAATGTTGTTGTTTCAAGTAAGAATGACTGTGATGATGGATGATACCAATAAAAATAACAATGGTAATGATGATGATGATGAGCCCAATTTTACACACTGAAGAAGGTGGAAGACAGAACATGAGGCGAATGGAAATGATTGTAGTCAGAAAGGAAACGATAATAATAATAGCTATAACTTCTATCGTTATTTTCACGCTGACTGCTCTTCCAAACTTGCTAACTGTATGCCTCCCCCCTCCCGCGGCCACGCTGCACACGACTTTCTTCTCATGCTCATCCCTTTACTGTCCATATCCCTTACGCACGAGTTAACCAGCATCTTCACTCTTTCATCCCTCACGCTGGTAAACTCTGGAACAATATTCCTTCATCTGTATTTCCCCCTGCCTACGACTTGAACTCTTTCAAGAGGAGGGTATCAGGACACCTCTCTTCCCGAAATTGACCTCTTTCGGCCACCTCCTTGGATTCTTTTTAGGAACAGCGAGTAGCGGGCTTTTTTATTATTGTTCCCTTTTTTTGTGCCCTTGAGCTGTCTCCTTTGTTGTAAAAGAAACACGGATAATAATAGCAAAATAATAGTGATAATAGTAGTTAGCTTATTTATTCTTTCTAGGCAGCGGTAAGCGAATAGGTATGCCTCGAGAGTGACGTGCAAGACATGTGTTCCTTTAACTAGCGAAGGCAGGCCGTGGGTGAATGATGTAGGCCGCGTCTGTCATCGATCCGAGGGTTTGCGGAGCGCCCGGACACCCGTGAAGGTCAACAGGCCCAGGAGACGAGTTAGTTCTGTTGTTTGATTCATAGAGGACGCAGACCACGGGCTAGGAAAGAGAAAAATGAAGGAGAAAGGTCCGCTGCATGGATTACTAGAAATACTAATCTAGCTTCGAAAAAGATTAAGTTGCGTTCATTTTTTCATGTTTTTTTTTGTATGTGTGTATATTATGTTTCCTTTATAAAGATTCCTTAATAGTTCCATAGATAATGTCTGATCCCTCGCTTGTGTAGTAGGTATAGTTACTTATGAAATTAATTTGCAAAGTTAGTTTTTCAGCGATTTTGGCACGTGCTGGAGGTTAAACGGTTGAAGCTTGCGAGATGTAGTACACTATGTTATTTAGTAAGCAACTTGGTTTCAGGAGCTGATTCCGGATAATGATGTCCTGAGGGAATTACTGTTTTTCTGTGTGTAATTATTCAACGGGAACGGTTAGACTTTCCTCACAAATCTATTCATTCTAAAAGTAAGATTATTAAGCTCATGTGGTGCGTAAGGTTAGTTTAGAGTTTAGACGCTGGGTATAAAACGCTGGTGTTTATACGAGCCTTTTATTGCCCTTAAAGAATGTTTATATTTTCTCGCGAGTTTGTTTACTGAGTAACAAATTTCCATCTTTCTGTGTTTTAATAACCCGGTAGCAGCGGGGATCATGTTTCTTAATGGTTCCTCTAAGCGAGAAAAACGAGAAAAATCATCACTCACACAAACCATTTCATAATATATATAAAAGCATTTGTGATCAGTTTATGTATCATCTATTTTTGGGGGGTTATATCATGGCACAAATTTGGCCCGTCGCTGCTACCGGGTTAAGAGTCCCCCTTTGAATAGGAAAAGTTGGGTGTGTTTTGTCGTCTATACTAAACTAATTTTACTTTTTACACTTTTTTTTAATTCAAAGCGGCACATATCTCTTTCTATGACTTGGCTGTACTTTGGGAGCTTATACTTTTGACAGAGAAAGTAGGTGATGTCAAATAGTCCTGATGTTTTTCCTTGGTGTGCTTTCATGTCTCCTTAAAACACTCGCGATTCTTACATAGATTTGCTTAAAAAAAACCCGAAAAACTGTTGTCTGCATTTCTATCGCTTCCATTTTTTTTACAGACAATGTATACACGGAGGGAAATCCCGGGGCTTTAACCTTTCATTTCACATGCACATAATATTCACAGCGAGAGGATTCGTTCGCCATGCAGATAATTAAACACGTGGAATTAAGTGAGGTTATCATTTTTAAAGGTGATTATCATTCTCTCTCCTCTGAATACCCTCGGCCTACATAATGCTTCCCCTGCCGCGTTGGGCTAAAAAATACTTTGCCGGCGGTAATGTGTGTAATGGCTGGAGTGAAATTTTGTGTCAAAGGACGAAGTTAAGCATATATATCGGACAAACTTTCTCCTCGTGTAAACTCGCCCCGGCCTCGCCTTGCCTCGGCTCCTGGGACTCAACGTTGCCAGATTGTCGTACTCTGCCTCTTCTTATGTTTGCTGATTTCCGACCCTAAAACTGCTTTCATCACACAAATAACTACCTTAATATATAGTTATCGTTAAAATGGTTAATTATTGGTGTTTTTTGCAATAGCTTTGACTTGGAAACCGGTAATTACGAGGCTCTGAGTACGATTATCTGGCAACTGTGTTTAAATGGGTCCCGGTACACTCTCTCTCTCTCTCTCTCTCTCTCGCCGCGTTCATTATTATAGGGGACTTGTTTTATACTTGTTTCATACGTGACGCCCCACTCTCCTCCCCCCCCCCCCCCCCCTTCACATGTATTGGGTTATTAAAGTGTGGGTCATTAGCAGGAGAGGATTTTTTTTTTTTTCATATTATTTTCTGGCTTTTTTTTTGTTTCTGGTTGTTTTTTTGGTTTGACTCCGACCGTATGAAACGTAAAGGTATTGAGTGTTAATACAGTTTCTCTCTCTCTCTCTCTCTCTCTCTCTCTCTCTCTCTCTCTCTCTCTCTCTCTCTCTCTCTCTCTCAATATTAGGCATGATTTGTATTACGTCACACTCTACATTACATCGTTCGTGCTATATTATTCACTAACACAACTGCATACAACTGACAATTCCCCTGCGTCGATTATTATTGCTGTGACCCATATTATACCTACCTATCACTGTAATGGACTTGGATCCTAATTCTACTCGGGGCTGCAGTAATATGATTGTCTGTGTATTATTCATTGTCAGTCGCCAACACAATCACTTTTGGGGGGATTACTCTATTTACTGCTATTTTTCCCGCTAGTAGGTCCAGTTTGTAACAAGAGAAGTTCCGAATACCTCCGTCTCCGAATGCGTAGTAGTCGTGACGTTCCCGTATTATCCATTACCAGCAGCTTTCTTTATGGCTTTGGGGAGCGCCTTGCATCTCACATTAGTGTAGCGTTGTTCTCGTAGTCTAGTGAAAAGTAATTCAAAATGGACCAAAGAAGAATTGCGTTGAATGAGACTTAGATAAACGACATGGAGTGTTAAATATAAAAATGATGTTTGGTGCGTCATAGTGATGTTTTACGTTCATTATTGTTCATCATCGTTGTTTTGTTCGGTTTATCGCGCTTCTTAACCCGTGGGCTTTGTCTATGCGAAAGCCGAGAAGTGGCGGAGAAACGCTAATATTACACTGTATTTTGAGACTTAAGAAAAGAGCATGGAACGTTCATCAGAGTACTCCTCTCATAACCATAAAGCCGTTAAAAATATTTACTTTTACTCAAACTCCATTCTTTTTGGGTGGTGTTTGTTACAAAATAAACAGTCTCGTGACGTGTGGCATCTAGCCGAGAGTCGCTCGTTGTCTACTACAGAGAATTTGACAAGTGACTACTGTATGGATATCTAATTCAGTATGCCATGACCTTACAGCACCACCTCTGACAAAAAAGCCCTCCTCAAGATCACTCACCCACCACAATGACCTCGGGCATTCATGGTGGGTTGCGCTATGCCACCACCGCCTACAATTAGCTCGAATTAGGTGTTTTATGGCGAGCCCTTTTTAGGGTTCTCCGTACCACAGCCACGACTCGTGAAAGCCCTGAAAAGGGTCTGCCGACGTTCTAAGAATTCTTGGCACTAAGTTTTTCTAAGGACCCAGTTTGAAGCCACTTGACATACTAAAGGCCGTATGTCTCCCTCCATCTAATTTTGAGTCGTGTGACTGTGGAGTTACGAGGCCGCGAGTAAGGAGCCTCAAAATGCAGTACTTGGCGTGAAGCAAACCGTGCCGGCCAATAGTTTAGTGTTTGATTACAGCGCCCCGCTCTATATCTGCCTCGGCCAATACCCAAATCAGCACCTGTCAGCCCCAGGCCCCAACACCTGTACCATTTGCATGTTGAAGCACCAGCCTGACCTCCGCCTCACCTCCGCCTGACCGCCGCCTGCATGCCAATGACCGTCACCACCACGGCTGTGCGGCGCCTGCTGGCCGTGTTGACTGCACACACACACACACACACACACACACACACACACATAGATGCCAGCCCCGCAGCACGGTCAAGCACACGGTTTCCTTATCACACCACACAGTTCTCGAGGTTTCAGTTTCGTCTTTCATAAAGCAATAACGTGACAAGTGCAGCCAATGCCTTGTCTTGCCTCCGAGGGGCGTGAATGTGGGAGTGGAGAGACGGTCAAACATTAACAAAGGTCAATAATGGCGGGTAGAAGATAGTGAATCGGTGAAACATATAAAGAGGATTCAGTAAAATAATTAAACGGGGATAGTAAAATTTAGACAGTCAGTGAAGCCGGGAAATACTGAAACTTTGAAATAGGGGAATAAGGGAATAGTGAAGCAGGTAAAGGAGGCAGCGTTAAGAGAGCGAAGGTCAGTCCAGGTGAGGCGGGTGAATAGTGAGGCGATGAAAGCGTGACACACGACGTGAAACTGGGAAACCATAAAAAAATGAAACAGGTAAACCGAAAAAAAATAATCCGAGAATGGTCTGTACTCTATAGGGAAATGAAGGTTTAACAATGGAAAAGTAAAAATAAAACAGGAAATAGCAGGCCACGAAAATGTGTGTAGGTACATTCAATTAGTAACATTTAACCCAAGGTGCATGAACAGTAAAACAATAAAACCTTGAAAAATTTAAACATTGATACAACAAAACACAAAAGTAAAAATAAAACTGGAAATGCATGCCACGAAAATGTGTGTAGGTACATTCAATTAGTAACATTTAACCCAAGGTGCATGAACAGTAAAACAATAAAGCCTTGAAAACTTTAAACATTGATACAACAAACACAAAATTAAACAATGAAACTGCGAAACAGGCCGCCAGACAAAGGGCTCGCTGCGTAATGGGTCCCGGCTGCCTCGCGACGCCTCGGGGCCGGAAGTTTCACGGATTTGCATCGAAATTTATATTTTTGTTTCCTTCCGCAATGGCCTTGGTATTGCTCCTCCTGTAGTGATTCTCCCCCGAGTAATGCCTCCAGGAAATTGTTTAGTTCACTTGCGTCTTTTTCCCGCTGTTGCCCGCGGCCCTTACTGTCAGGCGGGTGCTTTTGTGTGTGTGTGTGTGTGTGTGTGTGCCTCGTTGGTGGTGTGGCAGTAGTGGTGGTGGTGGTCAGGGGGTGGCGCGGGGAGCGGTGGCAGCGAAATTCCACTACATTCCTGCACGTCTCTCCCTCCGTGTAAGTTTCTGCCGTGCGAGTGACACACACACACACACACACACACACACACACACACACACACACGTACAGGTAGACAGATAGGTAGATAAAGAAGTGTATATAGATAAACGGGTAGATAAATGTAGAAGAGGCCGTAAAATATGCGTAAAGATCTGAATTCTGCATCAGCTACACAACACTTCAAGCGTTCCCGTGTAAATGAAACATGAGGGGCGAGGTGTAGGGGCTTTGAAACTAGTGTGAGACCGCGGAAGGTGGAACATAAGGCAAAGTGGAGGGGATTGAGCTAGGGCGCGTAGATATGTGACAAGAAACTTATAATGGAATGCCACAGTAACACGAAGGGGAGCAGAGTATGAAGCAGCAGTGAGGAAGTGTGTTAGGAGTGTGTGAACTGACATGGGAAGGGGAGCAGAGTATGAAGCAACAGTGAGGAAGTGTGTTAGGAGTGTGTGAACTGATATGGGAAGGGGAGCAGAGTATGAAGTAGCAGTGAGGAAGTGTGTTACGAGTGTGTGAACTTATATGGACAAGAGTAAACAGCGAGACATCAGCGTAGCACGAGGGGAGGGATGTGTGAAGTAGCGGGGAACGAGAGGATACATTACAAGGAGGTAGAGAAGCGGATGGAATTACCTTGAAGCATAAACAGTGAACCATGAGGGAGCGACAAGGTGATTGAGGGGGAGGTAGATTTGTGACTTGAGGTGAATGGCGAAGTATCAGCGAAAGAAAGAAAAGAATATGAAGGTTGCTTTTAAAGATTATCATGCACAGCAGACGAAGATAATGATCGATAAGGAAACATGAAGGAGGGAGAGTAAACATGTGAGAAGTAAATAACAACAGGTCAACGCAGAATTAAACAATAAATAAAGGTCAGGAATACGATATTATAACATGACATATGAAACCGGAGCACCATAAAGAAGCATAATGGGTCGTATTTTAAAACATTTCGACGCCCAAGTACACATATTTGACAAGGCTTTCATATAAGCTTAGGGCATTTCCAGGGGTAGTTTTATGACCCTGGTGGTAGTTTGACCCTTCATCTGTACCGTGAACTTAAGAAAACACTCAATAGAACCCGATTGATCCCCTCTTTGACCTCCAGAAATAGTTGATGTGAGAAGCGAGAGGGTCTTATAATACCAACCATAGAGATGATGGAGAGGGAGAGAAAGATCAGGTGTGTTTCGTGAAGTGTAGAACGAGACCATAACCATTGTGCAACTAACGAAAACAAGGGAAAGACTGGCTACAAATCAGGTGAAGCATGTAATCAAGAACAAATGACAGTGTGGTTAAATATGAATTACGAAATATCACAGTACAAGATGTTAGGAAGGTTCAAGTGACTCCCTCAACCAGAAAGAAGTCTAAGGATAAAAGGTTTGAGTTAATCGTAGTGTTGGGTGGACAGGAACTAGAGGGGGAAAGGTGGGTAGCGTTGGGTGGGCAGGGAAAGAGAATAGTGGGTTGTAGGTGGGTATATAATGTTGGGTGGACGGGAAGTGGAGAAAGAGAAGTGGGTGATAGTGGATAAGTAATGCTGGGTGGAGAGGTACTTGGGATGAAGGGAAGTGGAGCTAGGTGGTGATTAGTGGGGTAGGAAAGTGGCAGATGGTTAGTGGGCAGGAGGTTTACAGAGAGGGCAGTGGGTGGTAGATCAATAGATAATGTGAGTGAGTGGATAGTCGTCAGTAGGTGTGGTGGAAGGCGGGTGGCAAATATTGTGTAGGTGGATAGTGGCAGGTGTCTGGGTTGTATTGGGTGGATGGGAACTGGGAAGCGGAAACTGTGGACCATCAGGAGGGCAGAAGGGGTGGGGAAGGGGTCGAAGGGGCGGCGTGATTGACAAGAGGGTATCGGTGTCTGGGTTGAATTGGGTGGATGGGAACTGGGAAGCAGAAACTGTGGACCATCAGGAGGACAGAGGGGGTGGGGAAGGGTGGGTGGGAGCACCGTGATTGACAAGAGGGTATCGGGAAGGCGAGCGTGGAATGTATCGGCGAAAGTTTTGCCATAAGACAGCCAGTGGAACGCACGAGAACGAGGCGGCGAAGGGGATCTTTTTGGACGAAGCGGCAAGTTTTATGATGACTCCGCGGCGTGAGCGAGGGTGTCGTCTTTGTGAGTGGGTTCTCGTGCGAGCTGATGCGAGGAGCGAGATTTATATATTAGTTTTTCCACGTTCTGGTCATTATAAAACACGCACACTCACCACTCTCTTGGGGACGACAAAGCAAGGAATGACGAGGCAAAAGTGTGTTAGTTTTTCACGAATGCGAAATGAAGAATCTGGAAAAATATGAGGAGTTTGATATTAACGTCATTTCGAATTATTGAAAAGCCGAGCAGATGTGAGTGTATGAAAGTGTAAACAAGGAGAGACGTGAGCAAGTGCTGCCCAAATATCTTTTAGGTGGTTTGAGAGGAAAAGCAACTGAGCGTAAATAATGTAGAAGATGAGCCAGCGGAAGAGGTTTAAATATTTAGGTGCAGTAAGTGGCCGGCGGAATGGATGTATAGTTTGTCTGGAAAAGGGAGGAGAAGCGCCGGCAAGGGAAAGGAAGGTATTCGTAGATTGTAAAAGTTTGCACACATAAGAGTTCGGTTAAGTGCAGGGGCGGCCAGGGAACTTCACTCAGTGGCTTTGATATCAACCCCATTTTTAGCAGAGTACGTCATATGAAGGGGCTGAAGAGATACACGTCCGGAGAGAGAGGAAAGGGAGGGAAGTTAGAGAAAGTACTTAGAAGGAACGGTTGACAACAAATACATATTGAGAGAAGAAGAAAACTGAAGAGAGTTAATTGAAAGGATATAGGACACGTTAGAATAATGATGATAAGGAGGAGGAGGATAGAGGTTGATCCGATGCATGTTCAGTGATGAATTATAAAGAGGGAAGAAATAATAATGATATAACTTATTTGCAAGGAAGGGGAGACTTAGATATATATTCAGCGAAGAGAATAAAAAGATCAGCGAGAAAGATATCTTCCCGCCTGTAAAAAAAACATGCAGAACCAAGTCAGCTATAAACCCAAAGAGTACCAAGATAACTACATGCATTTAATATGTATAACACCAAAGATTATATTCTACCTTTTTGCTACGGAATCTTGTGACACGAGAAGGAAAAAGCGTAAAAGAGCTGCGGAACCAAGGAGTTTCAAGAGGTTTACATGCATTAAAAAAAGACAGCGGTAGATTTTAAAATGTTCCCCCTACTACGGGATCTTCCGACGCAAGAAGGAAAACTACAGGCGCAGTGAGTGCCGAGAAATTGCCTGCATGGAAAAAAAGCATCAACAAATCTGAAATAGAAATATGCTCTCTTCTATGGGATTATGTGGCGGAAGAAAGATAAATGAAAGTTCAAGGAGTGTCACGAGAATTGTAAGCAAATATAAAAACGAGCATCAGTAGATCTACAAATCAGTTTCCTTCTATTGTGTTATTTCTCTAAAGGCTAACTGAAGTAAAACTGAGCACGTGAAAAAAACAGTAGCACATCGAAAATAAATATCTATGTACTTATGAAAGAGAAGATGGCGCCACTATAAACACTTGCCTGCGCCATGACGGGCTGGGGGCAAACACCATCCATGCCCCTCAAGCAAGCTTACCGGCGCTATAGGCGAAGACGTAAAAAAAAAAAAAAAATTAAAATCCACCTTCTTGAAAATGTACTTCACACTGCAGGAAAACAGTAAGTAGAGGGACCAAATGAAGTGAAGGAAAGCGAGTAGACACCAAAAGGTCCACGAAGAAGGAAATAATGATCTACACCTTTGTCTATCGCTCTTCTGAATTATATGACACGAAGAGGAAACATAACAGAGAATACGGAGGGCTGATTGAAGGGAAGGAAAACGTGTGGGCAACAGGAGGTCCACGAAGAAGGAAACAATAATCTACGCCCTTGTTTCTTGTTCTTATGGATTACTGGACACGAAAAGGAAATAGAAAAGCGAATACGAGCGACTGAATAAAGGGAGTGAAAGCGTGTGGACAACAAAAGGTCTGCAAAGAAGGAAACAATAAACTGCGCCCTTGTTTCTTGTTCTTATGGATGATTACGGGAGACGAAAATAAAACATAAAACAGAGTACGACGGACGAGATGAGTGAAACTGGGCGTGCGGACAACAAAAGAGCTGCGTGAAGGAATAATTACATCCACTTTGCGATAAATACCCGACCCTCGGCGACGGGAAGGGGAGGAGAGTCGAGGGAAGCCATTGGGATAAAGGTGTGAGAAGTAACAAATGGTTGAGACGGTGAATAGGGAGGAAGTGAGGCGTGCCCGCGTGCGTGTGAGATGAGAGAACGCACATACAGCATCATTGACCATAGATAAAGAAATGGATCAAGTTAAATGGGCGTAAGATAATACAACAGAGATAAAAGGAGAAAGGAACAAGGGAGACGGAAGAAAGCTATAGAAGAAAACCTGGGCTTGTAAAGATAGAAAAGCCTGAATGTGGTATAGGTCAGGAAGCATATATGTAAACACGAATAGAGAAAGGAACAAGGGAAACGAAGGAAAGCTATAGAAGAAAACCTGGGCTTGTAAAAGATAGAAAAGCCTGAATGTGGTATAGGTCAGGAAGCATATATGTAAACACGAATAGAGAAAGGATCAAGGGAAACGAAGGAAAGCTATGGAAGAAAACCTGGGCTTGTAAAGATAGAAAAGCCTGAATGTTGTGTAGGTCAGGAAGCATATCTATGAACACGAATAGTGAAAGGAAAACGGGAGACGAAGGAAAGCTATAGAAAAAACCCTGCGCCTGCAAAGACAGAAAAGCCTGAATGTGGTGTAGGTCAGGAAGCATATATATAAACACGAATAGTAATTGCCAGACGGATATAAACGTAAATAGATAATGGGTACAAACAGCAGAGATCGGGGACACAAAATTACATTAGGGAGGTGAATGAGGGGAGGAATATGGCATTGTTGAGCATAAAAGATAGAAATAAAATGCAACAGCTAATGAGGGTGCAGAGTATATAGATGTGTTTAGGAGGAGCAAGGCAGGAATATGACGTTACGAAGCATGAATGTAAACAGAAACTACTTTACACACAGAATGGAGAGAGAAATATTCGATTCATGCAGGGTGAAGAGGAGGAAAGTAAGAGGTGTGAAAAAAAGGCGAGAGGGGCAGAAACGACTCTGCACATACGATGAAAATGTAAATATTCTTGTATGCAGGAAAGTGGAGACGGCAAGGAGAAGGTTTGAGCAGGAAGAAGAGTGCAGAAAGTGCTTTACAGATATGATTAAAAAAAATAGGAAATGTTACAACTTATAGGATAAAAAAAGGGGCATCAGACAGTTGAAGGAATAGAAACAGACCATGGACACCTTTTGTATCTCGAAGTGAAAAGATAAAAGAACAAGATTGCGACAGAAGGCGAGAGAATTAGACTTTACTTAGGAAAGAGATACAAAATAAGCCATGAGAAGCAACATACAGGACAACAGGAGCGGGGAAGTAGGAGGCTTAGGAGGCAGGACAGAGGAAAGAGGAGTGCAGGAGCGGGCGTGCACGTGGTAGAGTCAGCTGCGTCCTAACTTAGAGTGTCCAAGGAAATGAGAAAATTTTCCGAGATGGCGAGGGTCGCGGGGAGAGAATGGAGGTGGCAAGTGTGGGGGCGAGGAAACGTATGTGAATGAGCCGGCTTAGGGATGAGAGAGAGAGAGAGAGAGAGAGAGAGAGAGAGAGAGAGAGAGAGAGAGAGAGAGAGAGAGAGAGAGAGAGAGAGAGAGAGAGAGAGAGAGAGAGAGAGAGAGAGAGAGAGAGAGAGAGAGAGAGAGAGAGAGAGAGAGAGAGAGAGAAGGGTGAAAGAAAGAAAAAAAGGAAAGAATGAAAGAAGGAGACATGAAGAATGAAAAAGAAAGAAAAAAGAGAGAGAGAGAGAGAGAGAGAGAGAGAGAGAGAGAGAGAGAGAGAGAGAGAGAGAGAGAGAGAGAGAGAGAGAGAGAGAGAGAGAGAGAGAGAGAGAGAGAGAGAGAGAGAGAGAGGGGTAGAGAGAAAAGGTAAATATAGACAGTATTGGTTATGTCAAAATCTCAAATCGAAATCGTAGTGTTGAGAGACAAAGAAAAAAAAGAAGAAAGGAAAAAAAGGAAGGAAAGAAAAAATGAAATAGGAAATAAGGAAAGAAAGAAAGAAGGGAAGAAAAAAAAGAAAAAGAAAGTAAAAAAGAGAGAGAGAGAGAGAGAGAGAGAGAGAGAGAGAGAGAGAGAGAGAGAGAGAGAGAGAGAGAGAGAGAGAGAGAGAGAGAGAGAGAGAGAGAGAGAGAGAGAGAGAGAGAGAGAGAGAGAGAGAGAGAAAAGAAGAGGGAAAAGGGGATAAACAGAGAAAGAATAAGGGTAAATTATCAGCTGACAAAGTGGAAAGAATAAAGAAACTTTGCGTAAATAACAAAGTTCGGTCTGTCGGCGGCCCTCAACGCCTGACCGCCTAGAGGAGGAAGACCCCTTCAAGAGCGTGTCAGGGGGCGGACCGAGCGAGGATGTCTGTGTCAGGGTTGCGGGCGGCGGGTGTCAGGCGGTTCCCCGGGGTGGTGCGTGTGGGAGGCTAGGGGGGGAAGGAAAGAAGGAAGGGAAAAAGGGAGGAAGGAAGGGAAGAAGGAAGGAAGAGTGCGAGGGAGGGAGGGAGGGAGAGGGGGAGGAAGGAAGGGCAGAAGGGAGGGTGGGAGAGGGGGAAGGAAGAGAAGAAGGGAGGATGGGAGAGGGGGAAGGAAGGGAAGAAGGGAGAAAGGAAGGAAGGAAGGGTGGGAGGGAGGGAGAGTGGGAAGGAGGAAGGAAGGAAAGAAGGAAGGAAGGAAAGAAAGAAGGAAGGAAGAGAAGAAGGAAAAGAAGGAAGCTAAAGAAAGGAAGGACGGAAGAGAAAAAATAAAAAATAAAAAGAATAAAGAAGGAAAAAAGGAAGAAAACGAAGGAAAGAAAGAAAAACTGTAGAAAAAAAGGAGTGAAGGTCGTGTGAATACGGCTGAGTGATTGGTTGTGAAAGCCTTGCATCTTTTCTTGTATTTTTCTGGTTTAGGTGAGGTATTAATTTTCTTGTTCGTGTAGCTGTGAGTGTGGAAGTGTTCGGTATAAAGATGAGTATGAATACCTTGTGATGGGGACACACACACACACACACACACACACACACACACACGCACAAACACGCACAAACAAACATTCACCGCCCCCCCAGAAATACCATCCCAGCCCCTCCCCCCTGCACATACACACGCACACACAAACAAACGTACATCACTCCCCCACAAACACCCCCTCCCCCACACATAAGGTCGATGAGGAAGAACTGGAGGGTGTGTTGTAGTGTTTTTTTTTCTGTGTGTGTGTGTGTGTGTGTGTGTGTGTGTGTGTGTGTGTGTGTGTGTGTTGACTAATTCTGTACATCATGTGGTTACGATGACGTTGATGCTGGTGACGAGGGGGAGGAAGAAAATGAGGAGGGGAAAGAGAAGTAGAAGGAGGAAAAGTAGACATTGCTATCATATTCGTTATCACTATCATCTTAATTTGTGATGTCGGGCGTCGTCTGTCATAATCATAAGCATCAACCATTAAAACGCCATCATCATTATTTTCGACATATCATTAATAATAATAATAATAGTAATAATAATAATAATAATAATGATAATAATATAGTCGTTATTATTTTTTTATCATTATGGATGTAGTGCAGAAATAGTATTATCGTAGTAGTAGTAGTAGTAGTAGTAGCAGTAATGGCAGCAAGAGGTGTATTATTAAATTCTCAACTATATCAATATCACCACCACCACCACAACTACCTCCTTCCCACCCTCCTCCCCCTCCTCCTCATCCTCCCCTCCTTCCCCTCCTTCCCCTCCTCCCCCCTCATCCGTCAACACCATCATCGATCCCCGGGCACATAAACGCACCTGTCGCCTTTTAATCCTCGCAAACACTGACATAAAAATTAATCTCTTCTCTTATTCAGCAGCGCGTCGCTCGTCTTAATAGCGATCTCTTTGTGAATGCATCGACGGCTTCATAAGGTATTCCGACTCTGTTTATGACGCTGAGAAAATCTTTACTTTAACTGCATTTTATCTTTATCTTGAGTGTTTCTGTTCCTGGCGTCGAGAAAATCTGAACCTTTACCGTATTTTATCCTTATCTTGAGTGTTTCTGTTCCTGGCGTCGAGAAAATCTGAACCTTTCCCGTATTTTATCCTTGAGTGTTTCTGTTCCTGGCGTCGAGAAAATCTGAACCTTTCCCGTATTTTATCCTTATCTTGAGTGTTTCTGTTCCTGACGTGGAGAAAATCTGAACCTTTCCCGTATTTTATCCTTATCTTGAGTGTTTCTGTTCCTGGCGTGGAGAAAATCTGAACCTTTCCCGTATTTTATCCTTATCTTGAGTGTTTCTGTTCCTGGCGTCGAGAAAATCTGAACCTTTACCGTATTTTATCCTTATCTTGAGTGTTTCTGTTCCTGACGTGGAGAAAATCTGAACCTTTCCCGTATTTTATCCTTATCTTGAGTGTTTCTGTTCCTGGCGTCGAGAAAATCTGAACCTTTCCCGTATTTCATCTTTATCTTGAGTGTTTCTGTTCCTGACGTCGAGAAAATCTGAACCTTTCCCCGTATTTTATCCTTATCTTGAGTGTTTCTGTTCCTGACGTCGAGAAAATCTGAACCTTTCCCGTATTTTATCCTTATCTTGAGTGTTTCTGTTCCTGGCGTCGAGAAAATCTGAACCTTTCCCGTATTTTATCCTTATCTTGAGTGTTTCTGTTCCTGACGACGACAAAATCCTTACCTTAACTTCATTTCATCATCTTGACTTTCTGTTCCTAAAGTCGTAAAATCCTTATCTTCATCTTCTCCGGGCTACCACAGTTTGCAACGGAGATGAGCACCGAGGACACTTACAACTATAGCGTGTGCCCCCAACATTGCCTTTTTCTCCGATCTTTATCTTACTTGGGTTCAATAACTATGACAGGGAAAAGAGGAGCAGTTTCGGGTGGGAAGAGAATGGGAGGGGAGTAAATTATAGGTATATGGTGGGAAGAAAATTTTCATCTTGCTAAGTAAAGATTTAATGGGAGAAGATAGAGAGAACTTGTCGGGGAGAAATGGAGAAGAGAGAATTACGAGAAAAGGAGGAAGAAAAGAGATACGGTGAGGAAAGAGAAGCAAGAGGGATGTGGAGGAGCAGAGTGGATTGTAATGAATGCATGAGGAGAGGGAGAGAGGAAAGAGAAGTTCCGGAGGGTAACAAAAAATGAGGGAAAGGGAGACTGTGATAGAAAGAGGAGTAAGAGAAAGAGAGGCGAATACGAGAAAGTGTAAAATGATGGAAAGGAAGAGAAAGTATACAAGACCAAAAAAGGCAACAATAATAAAACAATAACAAAAATACAGCAGATTGAGACATAAGATAAAGAATGTGGGAAACAGAAGAAAGCTGGAAAAATAAGTAAAACGAGAGAAAGAAAGGAGAGATGGGAAGGAAAGGAAAAGAAGGAGAAAGTATAGAAGAACAAGATAAAAAACAGCAACGATAATAACAAAAACTAAAAAAAATTCAGCAAATTGATAGATAGGATAAAGAGTGAGAGAAATAAAAGAAAATGGAAAGGAATGATATGAGAGAAAGAAAGGAGAGAGAGCTGAAGGAGAGGAAAGTAGAGAAGCAAGTAAATAGAAATAAGGAGAGTAAAGTAAATAAAGTAAGGCAAGGAAGTAAGATCAATCCTAAGGGAAGAGAAAATATGGAAGAGAGGAAAATGCAGAAATGGAGGAAGATGCGGAAAGGGAAGAGGGTGAGGGAAGGGACAAGGAAATGTGTTTGGGGAGGGATATGAGTGTATGGAAGAAGAGGAACCATGAGTGAGCGAGTTACTGTTAAGGGGGGGGGTTGTAAAATCGCGAATCCCTTGTTAAATTGCTTACGTTCTTATTGTAAACTCCTCCGTTATTTATTGTCCAATTTCTTTCATTCAAAAAAGCATGGAAGAAACATGGAGAAGGGAGGAATGAGTAGAGGGAAAAGGAAGGAAGAAAGGGAAGGGAGGGGACGACTGTATTGTGACAGGGAGGAGGGTCAGTGATTTATGGAAGGAGAATATGGTAGAGAGGGTGAAACTGCGTGGATAAAGAGTAATGAAAATTGCTGAGGATGAGAGGAGAGAGGAGTGAGGGAGGTGAGGTTAGGTGAGGTGAGGGTTGGGACAAGTTGCCAGATGTTTTAAGGAAGATACAGAAAATGTTAAATTATTATTTTTTTATTATGAATATACATTTTAGTTGTGTGTCACTCTCCTGGTACATACGTTATTTTTTTTTTTTGGTTGTTTAGAAAGCGTTATTAAAACAGGTTTATATTTTTCAAACATTCATGCACTCCTAGAGTTCTGCATCTACGTAATTAAAAGCTTTATCATTAATAGCATCCATTTGTAAGCAAAAACACTAAAAGGTCACAAAATTATTTAATAGTTTAGGCGTTGCTGCAAAGATTTTTTTCTAAATTGCTCTCAACACCTTTCATAAAAATGTTATGGAAAAATTACCAGCCATTTTCTTGTAGAAATGCAGCGTGAAAAGGATGAATAAAACAATGGCAAAATGTTTTCTCCATGCACGCATGTCAAACAAAATAAAATTCGAATGTAAGTCAAAGATTTTCTGGAAAGCGCATCCAACGTTTTGCAACTGTGGCTACTTCTGCTGCGTGAGTGTGTGGGTGTGGGTGGGTGTGGGTGTGGGCGTGCATGTGCGTATGTGGGTGTGTATGTTCATGTGCGTGTGTGTGTTTGTGTGCGTGTGCGCATGTGTGTGTGATATGCATATATGTGCATAAAAATTCTTCGCACTTTGCTTCATGAGGAGAAACAAACACTGACGAGAATGATCTAAAGCTCACATGCCCCCAGTGCTCCGGGGGGCGCCACCTTCCGCCATGTTGTTCATTCTACAAATAGATCAGCATATGAATACTTACTAAACTATATAATAAAATTCCAAATTAAAATACATGTCTGTCATAGTAATCCAGGAATGACGCCATAATCAGGGCTCCCTCCCTCCCCGCGGCCTCCAGAGTGTCGCTGCTCCCGGCGGAAAACATATCACTGCCTTCGCCGAGTAAAGTAATGTTTTGCTTCATGCAGTTGTCGTTTCTGTGATACTTTCATGTGTTAACCTCGATGAATTGTATATATCTATGTATACTTTTAGCAAAATATTTATCAATCAATCAGCCATGTCCATCTATCAGGCATATGAGCATCATAATAAATGTTTAAAAAATAAGAATGGTACGGTAATGAAAAATAAGAAAGTTTGAACAAAATCCAATATCAAAATGAAGACAGGTATTATGTTAGAATAACAATAAAAGAAGTAATGATCGATATCAGAAAAGGATAAGACTCGGTACAATGTGAATAGTTTGTGCCCGTCAGGTGTTGAAACAGAAGCAGTGAAACAGGTCACTCTTTCTTCTCTTACTTATTTTCTCTCAACGGAGGTAACCTTTTGACGCACATGGAAAACAGGCTTCATAATCCATCAGACCAAGGATGGAATGATTCAACGATATCCTCGAGGCTGAAAAATATATGGTATCCAGCCAGCACGTGGGAGGCCTTCTCTTATTCACGAACATTGTGTATTTATGAGAGAGAGAGAGAGAGAGAGAGAGAGAGAGAGAGAGAGAGAGAGAGAGAGAGAGAGAGATAATGACATCATCCTGAATCCGACGTTGTTTCAGGGTCTCTCTCTCTCTCTCTCTCTCAGTAAGGACAAAGTAAGTACAGTACGTCAGACACGAGAGAGAGAGAGAGAGAGAGAGAGAGAGAGAGAGAGAGAGAGAGAGAGAGAGAGAGAGAGAGATTACATACGAACAGGCCTATTAAGAGGTTAAGCCTACTGCATGTTTTCTCCTCGCCTCCTACACAGAACATTAAGTAATGGATGCGTTATATAAAGTACAACAAACTTAGCAAATATGAGAAACAGCATATGAAGAGATAACGAATATGAGAACAAATTAGGAGGTGAAGGATATTATTGTTAAAAACCTAGATTCAAGAAGAAGAAAAAAAAAAGAGAAAAAGGAGGAGAAAAAGGAGAAAAGACGGAGAAAAAGAAGGGAAGGAGGAGAAAAAGGAGGAGTAAAAGAAGAAGAAGGAGGAAAAGAAGGAGAAGAAGGAGAAGGAGAATGATAAAAAGGAGAGGTAGAAGGAGAAGGATAAGGAGGAAAAGATGGAGAAGGAGAAAAAGAAGGAGAAGGAGAAAAATAAAAAGGAGAAGAAGAGGAAAAGAAGAGCAAGAAGAAGAGGAACAAGAACAAAAACATTGGAAAAATAGTGCTGGTTAGGATAAAGGATAAACTGAGAAAGGAAAGCAAGCAAAAGAATGTTAGGAAAAGCGAACATATGACAACGACGATAACAAGAGCAACAACAAATACAGCAGATGGAAAAGCGAAATGATAAAAAAACCAAAAGGGAAGTAAAGAAAGAGTAAAAATTAATGAACAACACGAGTGCCGGCAAGAAAAAAAAAAGGGACAGGAACAGCGAGGGATTTATGATATGCAGAAAAAGAACAACAGCAGGAAGTTAAAGATAAACGTTCAAGGAAAAAATGAAAGATGAAAAGGAAAAGGAATACAAGAAAATAAAGGGAACAGGAACAGCGAGGGATTTATGATATGCAGAAAAAGAACAACAGCAGGAAGTTAAAGATAAACGTTCAAGGAAAAAATGAAAGATGAAAAAGGAAAAGGAATACAAGGAAAAAAGGGAAATAAAGCAACACGTGGGAGAGGTAAATAAACAAAATAGAATCGAAATAAAAAAGTAATATAAGGAGAGAGGAAGGAAGAAAAGAAAAAAACGCAAACAATTGAGCAATACAGAGAAGGGGAGGAGCGGCGATAAAAAAAAGCAATGACGACGAAGACAATGGCGAGGAAGAGAAAGCCAACAACAACAACGACAACAACAACAACAACAACAACAACAACAACAACAACAACAACAACAACAACAACAACAACAAAGCAGGCTGAGTCGCGGCGCATTTCATTTGGCGGAAACAAAGAAAGTGAATAGATGCGGAGGAAGAAAAGTGTGCAGAGAGAGAGAGAGAGAGAGAGAGAACACAAGCCGTAATCACGAAAAAATATCACGCGATGTCGCTGTAAAAATATAAATTAACTAGTAACAATATAATAATAAACTAGTAACAATAATGATTTAGGTAATGATGATGATGATAATAATAATAATAATAATAATAATAATAATAATAATAATAATAATAATAATAATAATAATAATAATAATAATAATAATGATAATAATAAACTTTACACCTTGAAATTTATCGTTATTATTTATTATTATTATTATTATTATTATTATTATTATTATTATTATTATTATTATTATCGTCATCACTGTTAGACCTGTATGACTGTTGTTGTCGCCTTCCTGGTAACGATGTGGTCTTGATATTAATTGTTTTTTGTATTTTTGTTTTGCTCTTTTTCTACTTTCTTCATTTCTTTTCTTTACTTTTTTCTCTCTCTCTCAAGGCCTCGATTCACACAAGTCTGAATTCCGTGTTGCGACTGTGTGATTGCTTGTTCGTGGCGTGCTGTGTGTGTGTGTGTGTGTGTGTGTGTGTGAGTGTGAGTGTGTGTCTGTGTCTGTGTCTGTGTCTGTGTGTCTGTGTGTCTGCGTCTGCGTCTGTGTGTGTGTGTGTGTGTGTGTGTGTGTGTGTGTGTGTGTGCAAGAAAGAAACATATGCAGAAAAAACAAAAGCTAATCTAATTCATTAACTTTCACTTTTCCATTGCTTCAATAACCACAGAAGTTTAATATTTTTTCACATACCTTGACTGTAGCCCGTTTGCTAATCCTTCAAGCGTTACCGCACTCACTGAAGACTTGCCCTTCATTCCGTTCCTGAAAGTAGTCGGACCGGGGCACATAACCAGGATGTCCTTTCTTCTTACTGCCGTCGGTATCCTTAAAAACAAGTTACAAGAGAGGCGGTTTAGCGGGTTTTTAGTTAGTTCTTCTGCCTTCAAGCTGCTTCCTTTTAGTAAGTACCCAAAGCAGTTATAAAAATGGACTCTGTACCCCAAAAAGATACCACAAGCTCGTCTGTACCCCAAAAAAGATACCACAAGCTCGTCTGTACCCAAAAAAAGATACCACAAGCTCGTCTGTACCCCAAAAAAGATACCACAAGCTCGTCTGTACCCCAAAAAGATACCACAAGCTCATCTGTACCCCAAAAAAGATAGCACAAGATTGTCTGTAATCAAAAATAATACTTGAATAACATATGTACCTAAAAGAGTCACTGAACGGCGCATGTACAGACCTACCCACAATAGAATAAGGAAACCACTACGTCGTCTGTACCCAAAAGGCACCCGAATGCATTTACCGAAGGCCTCCAAGTAATCAAGTTCGAATTTAATCAACTTTTAAACTTTTATCGCATCCACCATTAGAAATAATTTAATTCAAACAAATGAATGAATAAATTTTGGCTTTACTCGACAACAAAACATTTCATTTCCACATGTGAGGCTTTCTATTTCGGTTCATTTGGGTTCTGTAATTATTTATTTTATTTCAATAATTATGAATTCCATTATTTACGTCATGATTAAAAAGCGAGCCACGAGTTAGCTTTGCATTTAGTTGACTTTTTCTTCGTTCTAGAAGGAAAACAGAGGTAGGAAGAGAAGAGAAGGGACGAGAAGCGTGAAGAGAAATAAGAGGAGACGTAGTGAAAATGAGAAAATATTTGGGAAGTATAAATAGAGGAAGCGGAGGAGATTAAAGAGGAGGAAAGGAAGTAGGGGACGTATGAAGTGGAGGTGGAGAAAAACTCTGCGGTGTTCTTCATGGTGGTGGAAGAGGAAGAAATAACAATAAAGAAAGGGTATGAGAAGGAAGAGAAACATGGAGAGGGAGGGAAAGAGTAAAAGGTGAAGGAGGAACAGGAAAGAGTAATTGTTTTTTCTTTTTTTATTTATTACGTTTCAGATTATAGCCCCGGTATGCTTTCTTGGTGGGGCCTGGTGGTCGGCCCCAGCCTATTATGGCGCAGGCATAGGTTTATGGTGGCGCCATCGTGATTCGATAATGCTGTCCCCCGAAGCTCAACTTTCATCCTCTTTAGAGCAAGAATCTAGCATTCGTGTTGATAGGACAGTTCAGGACAGCATGTGGGTAATCTTAGGTCGAGAGAGAGAGAGAGAGAGAGAGAGAGAGAGAGAAGAGAGAGAGAGAGAGAGAGAGAGAGAGAGAGAGAGAGAGAGAGAGAGAGAGAGAGAGAGAGAGAGCGCTTCCGTGCGTGCGAGCGTGCGTGCCTGTGTCGTGGTTGCCTCTCTCCTCGAAATAACTGTGATTCAATTTTGGGTCAGTTTCGGGTAGTGAGATTACCGAGATGGGCGAGGCTGAGGGAGGGGGGGAATGGGACAGCGACGGACATAACAGTATCGCAATGCCTAACCTAATCAGAGGCGGTAGTAGTAATAATTAACGACTTTTCCTGCTACTACAACTATGTAATACTACTACTATTTACTGCTATATACTACTACTACTATGTAATACTACGCACTACTAAAACTACTACTACAACAACTAAAAATGATAATGATAATAACGATAATAATAATAATAATAATAATAATAATAATAATAATAATAATATAATAAGAATGACGATAATGATAACTAATGATTATGATAATTACAATATGATAGTAATTATGTTGATACGAAAAATGCTAACATTAATGATAACATGTATATTAAATTTTTCTCCCGTTTTCCATTGTTATTATTACATTTATTATTATCATTACCAAAAACTATCATCGTTATCATATGAATATCATTTTTTTCTATTACATTATTTCGTATGCTCGTCTCCGGCATAAACATTACTAGAACAGAAGACTCACTCAAAATAAATCATACACACCCACCCATGCTCCCCTCCATTCCCCCTTCCACCCCCTCCATTTCCCCCTCCATTCCCCCCTCTACCCCCTCCATTCCCCCTTCCACCCCCTCCATTCCCCCCTCCATTCCCCCTTCCACCCCCTCCATTCCCCCCTCCATTCCCCCTTCCACCCCCTCCATTCCCCCCATCCACCCCCTCCATTCCCCCTCCATTCCCCTTCCACCCCTCCATTTCCCCTCCATTCCCCTTCCATTCCCTTCCACCCCTCCATTTCCCCTCCATTCCCCTTCCACCCCTCCATTCCTCCATTCCCCTTCCATTCCCCTTCCACCCCTCCATTCCCCCTCCATTCCCCTCTACTCCATTCCCCCATCCACCCCTCCATTCCCCATTCCCCAACTCCCCCCACCAAGCTTCCTTTGTTCCCGCGGCCAACGTATTAATGCCCCAGTAAATTATTCATAAAGCCCAATTCGCCCATTTTTTCACTCACCATTGCATTACGAAAATTCCGCACGAAGCACCTCCATTTATGCGGCCTGACCATTACCGCGCGCCCGCCCAAAATTCCGTTGTGTTTCCGATTGTGGGAACGGCCGAATATCCATTTGCATATCCATATTGGTCTTCGTTGCGGGGTTAGAGGGAGCAAAATGTTTTAGTGATATTATGTAATTTTTTATGTGCCGGGAGAGTGAGTGCGTGTGTGACGGGGAGTGTGCGACGAAGGGGGAGAGTGTGTGTGTGTGTGTGTGTGTGTGTGTGTGTGTGTGTGTGTGTGTGTGTGTGTGTGTGTGTTAGGAGATGAATTTTTGTGGTCTTAATTAGCTAATGGGAAGGTCGGACGAGGAAAAGGAATAGGAGAGGAGGAGGAGGAGGAGGAGGAGAAGGAGCGAGGTGTTGGTCGACCTTCCTTCCTCTTATGTCGGTGAGAAATATTGAGCATTTCACACACACACACACACACACACACACACACACACACACACACACACACACACACACACACACACACACACACCAAGAAAATTAGAAATCGACATATGATAGACTATTATTTGAGAGAGAGAGAGAGAGAGAGAGAGATTATATAAAATTACTGGGAAATAAAAATCCTGCTAACCAAATAACAGGGGAGAGAGAGAGAGAGAGAGAGACTAACAGACAGACAGAGAGAGACAGAGACGAACACTTTGACAGACAGGCAGAAAAACAGACTCAGCGACAAGATAGATACACACACACACACACACACACACACACACACACACACACACACACACACACACACACACACACACACACACACACACACACACACAAACTATGTCAAGAGTGGAAGCCAAATTTACAGCCTCGCACAGACTTCCTCCTTCGTCTTCAAGAATTTGCTAACTTTCTCCTCCTTCCCCCTTTCTCTCTCTCTCTCTCTCTCTCTCGTTTAATCTTTGTCTTTTCTCTTATGCTTTCCTCTTTCTCTTCTCTTTCTCTTTCTTTTATTCCTCTTTTTCCTCTCAGTCATTTTATTCCTTTTCTTTTTTATTCATATTTTTATCTCGTCGAAAAACTATAAAATTTCTGCACGATTTTTATATTTTTCCTCTTTTGCTTTTTCCTCCTTTCCCTCTCTCACCCTTCCAGTCTTTACTACCGTGTCCTACCTTGCCTTTTGTCCTCTTCACCCTGCCTCTCCCTCCCTCTCTCCCTCCTTTGTCTTATCCACCTTTTCTCCCTGCTCCACCTTGTTCTTTGATTCCTCCTTCCCTCCTTTCCCCTATTCTCCCTCACCCTGCATCTCACCCTGTCCCATACAACGCACGGATTTCCTCCCTTGTCATTTTTTTTCACTTTTCTGTATCAATAAATCTCACCCTCTCGTTTCACCTCGCCTTCTATTGCTCTTTCCTTACCCAGTTTTACACTAATAACCCACCTAATCCCCTTTCTTTGCCCTGGACAGTGGTACGTATATAAACCTCATTTGGTAGACTCATGCATTTTTTTTTACAGTAACGGAGGCAGCTCAAGGGCAACAGTATAACAAAATGCCTGCTTGCCTCACCCCTCCCTTCCAACCCGTAATATGTTGTTGATGGGAATACATACTCGCCCATATAACAGGCTCTCCCTTCCTCCCTCGGCCATTTCTCTCATCATCAGCTTCGGCAGGATTAGTTAACGATACCCTGTTATTTACGAGAACTCTATGAGCCAATTTGAAGGGGCCGCATCCAACACATTGATATTTTCTCTTAGTAATAGTAGGGTGAAATAATGTATAGATGAAAGTGTTTACAAGTGAATTAGATAGTAATTTCACATCACCTCATCCTTCCCTTCCCTTCCCTTGCCTTACCTTCATCTGAATCACCCTTATTAACATTATCATCTACCTTTTTCGTAATCT
Source organism: Eriocheir sinensis (assembly GCF_024679095.1). Lineage (NCBI taxonomy): Eukaryota > Metazoa > Arthropoda > Malacostraca > Decapoda > Varunidae > Eriocheir > Eriocheir sinensis. The sequence continues at coordinate 2,011,297 of NC_066570.1, forward strand.
AAATACCATTACGTCACTCTACCTTACCCCTAATTTACCTTGCCTAACTTTACCTTTCTCTGACTTGCCATAAGGTAACATCACCACCCTTTGTTTTACCCCAGAAAGCACTACCTTACCTTACCTTATCTTTCCTCACCCTTCCCTGCCCTTGCCTTACCCTACCTTATCTTTCCTCACCCTTCCCTGCCCCTACCTTACCCTACCTTATCTTTCCTCACCCTTCCCTACCCTTGCCTTACCTTACCTTATCTTTCCTCACCTTTCCCTGCCCTTGCCTTACCTTACCTCATGTCAGTTTACCTTTCTTTAACTCACCCTAGATAACATCACATCCTGACTTCGCCTCACCCTAAGAAACACTACCTCACCTTAACCCTTCCTCGCCTGCCTCACTCTGTCTCACCCTGACTCACCCTAACTCACCCTGCCTCACCCTGACTCACCCTGCCTCATCCTAACTCACCCTGCCTCACCCTGCCTCGGTGTGCCCAGCTCAGAGGAAGGTTTTGGGAATTATCTTTCTCCCTCTCATCATTAAGCTTCCTCCCCTTCCATCCTGTCTTCCCTTCCTCCTCCTCCTCCTCCTCCTCCTCCTCCTCCTCCTCCTCCTCCTCCTCCTCCTCGTCTTCTTTTCCTGGTCCGCTCTCTATTTTTTCTTCATAATTTTCGCCCCGCGTTTTACTTTTTATTTTGTCCGCTTCCTCCTCCTCCTCCTCCTCCTCCTCCTCCTCCTCCTCCTCCTTCTTCCTCTTCAGCTTTTTCATCTTTAGTTTTTCTCTCCTCCTCCCTTTCTCTCCTTCGTCTTTCCGCTTTAATTATCCTCCACTTCTTCCTTGTGTTCCTTCTTATTCTTCTCTGCTTCCTCCTCCTCCTCCTCCTCCTCCTCCTCTTTTTCATTCTCTTCCTTTCTCGTAGGTCATAATTATTCTCGTCATTAGTACATACGCATTGTTATTTTCATCTTAATTATTGCAACTATTATAATCATCCATTAATTATTATCGGCAGTAGTAGTAGTAGTAGTAGTAGTAGTAGTAGTAGTGGTAGTAGTAGTAGTAGTTGTAGTAGTGGTAGTGGTGGTAGTAGTTTATTATTATTATTATTATTATTATTATTATTATTATTATTATTATTATTATTATTATTATTATTATTATTATTATTATTATTATTATTATTATTATTATTATCATTATCATTA
>NC_066570.1:2015000-2030000 GCF_024679095.1 Eriocheir sinensis
ACAGGAAGACGGACAGGCAGACGGACAGGCAGACGGACAGGCAGACGGACAGGCAGACGGACAGACAGACAGGTATCTATATATTTTTCCTCAAAGCACACGACTCCCAAGCTATATTTACTCATTCCACACTCATATCAAAGAACAGACTGACATGATGCACAAAAGAACTTCGCAAAGACGTAGCATTCTTAACCAAGCCAAATTTATCACATTTCTTTTTCTCTTTTCCCCTTCTACGTTTTTCTCCTGATGTCATGCTGGGCGGGGGACGCGGCCTGTGAGTTTGACTAAGTATTTGCATATAGTGGTAGTCTGACAACTTGAATCCACGACATGCTGGCCTCGCCCCTACCACCTCCACCCTCTCCGAACACTTCCCCTCCATCCCTCCTGGTGTGTTGCAGAGGAAGGCTTGGTGACAAATGGCCTGCATGCGGCTGGGGGCTTAGAAGGAGACGGTGGCTGTGCTATTGTGTGCGCCGGGGCTTATAGGATGGCTAGGAGAAGGGCTAGGAGAAGGGCTAAGAGGTAGGTGCTCGTGTAATTGGGTGTGGTGGATTAGTATTGGGCTTAGGACTGAAGAGGAGGAAGAAGAAGAGACTGAGGAGGAGGACTAGGAAGGAAAGACTGTGTGATACTGAGGCTGCAGGGGGCGAGATGAAGAGTAGGAAGAGTTTAGTTGGAGGCACGAGGGAAACAAGGGTCTGCAGAAGGAAGAAGAGAAGGGAAGAGATGAGAAGGAGAAAGAAAAAGAAGAGTAGGAAGAGGAGGAAAGAGATGAGAAGGAGAAAGAAAAAGAAAAGAAGGAGGAGGAGAAGGAGGAAGTGCTTGCAGTATTTAGTGGAACTGGGCTAAACATGAACATTGGAAAGAGTAGAAGAGGGAAGAAGAGGAGGAGGAGGAGGAGGAAGAGAGCGCGAAGGAGCAGGAAGAAGAGAGAGGAAGGAAAAAGTGGCGTTATTCGGTGAGGAAGGGAGATCTGGGGGCTTGGAGGGGTAAGGGCAGGGCTGGCCGGGAAGAAATGGGTAGGTTATGGTGGAGAAAGGGACTGAGTATCTTGGAGGGTAGCATGGGACAAGGTATAAGAACTCGTGTCGTTGGGTGGGGTGGGCTAACGTCTGACTCGAGGGTGCTGGGTGGGGTTGGGGTGAGGTGCGGGGACTAAAGAGGGAGGCTGTGGAGGACGCCAGGTATTGCATGCAGGTGTAGCGTAACAGATAAGGTGGGTGTGCCGGGCCGGAGCGCCATTTCCACAGTTTACGCAGCAAATCACGACTCGCTTCGTTCCGCCGCCGCTCAAAAAAAATTGTTTGTTTACTGTTCGATAATTTTATTTGCGAATTCCCAAGTGACTGTAGCGGTGGAAAATCTAATCGTGGGTTTTTTTTGTGTGTGTGTGTTTGTAAATAGTGAAATAGTGAAATGAAGCTATATATTTTTTTTTCGTTTGCGTTCGCGCGCGTGGACACACACACACACACACACACGCACACACACACGCACACGCACACACACACACGCACACACTCAACAAGTAGTGAAGTCCTCGCAGTACACACACGCACACACACGCCTGCGAGGGACTGACAGCTTTGCGAGATCCTTCTAATAATTTTTCCGTGAATGGCTCGGGTAATTTTCGCCTCCCATACTTAAACAAATGCCGGCTCTTCGGTGCATGCGCTGGGAATGGCTTTAGGAGCGGACGGGCTTGCAGCTGTAATGCCCGGCCCTCGCTCAGCACGGGATGGACGAGGGGCCGGGTTCGATGGAATGCCCAGGCTGGGGCGCCGTGCAGCCTCCCACTCCTCCCTGGACTGTACTAATCTGGCGCAACAAATCTAACAGCTTACAAACGGAACCTTACCTAATAAAGCATGATATGAGACTCTTGTTTATCCCATTCTAAAACAATAAAATACGTGAATATACAGATGTTAAAACCAAAGAAAACTATGAACATGTCTGAATCTCTTAACTAACTCAATATAGTCTACGGTTTCCTTACCCAGTCTTCGCTAAGCTGGATTAATTGTTTTGAGCTCCACACGGCGAGGAGGAAGAAATCACCAGTTACGTTGGACAAAAGAAAAATAACTAGTTTGCTGGTCCTTTCCACTGAGTTCAGGAAACATAACATTATGTAACTATTATCCGGCTTCTTTACTTTAACAAAATGGAATGAAATATCTAAAGCTGCATCGGGTAATTTGGAAGAAGCCAGGCGTATTGGAATTAAAAGGAAGAAAATGATATAACATGCCATAATCTAAGAATGTTATACCCAGTTGATTTTTAAGGTAAACTAAATTAAACAGAAGGAAGAGTTTAAGCAGCGCGGGGCGGGGAGAAAGGAATCATTATTATCGTTTACCTTAAAAGAAGAAAACAACATAGTTCTCTCTTCTTTCCCTGAGCTCAGGAACACAATCTCATATCACTTGACTACCATTCTTGGCCTGTTTATGTAGCCTAAATTAAACGATGTGTTACTTCAACCTAAGCTAGAAAAGAGGTAGTAATGTCGTATTGAACTTTATGGCAGAAAAACAACAATAATGACCGCCATGATAAAACTAAATTCGGATCCAAGGTTTCGTTATGCAACCCTGAATAGACTATGAACCGTTTAAAGGCATGCAGTGTGAAGATAAGCAAACCAGTCGTGTTATACTGAAAATGGAAATTAAATGGGAATGAAAAATGGCGTGAAATAAACTATGGATTGTTTTAATTCAACCCCTTGAGTGCGGAATTCCTACAAGAAGACATTATCAAGCTACAGGAATGGAACAAAAAGTGACTGCTACAATTCAATGAAGAAAAGCGTATAGTCCTGCACCTTGGGAGGGGATATCCAGCAACCAATACCACATGGGAAACACTCCACTATCCACCACAGAGACAGAGAAAGACCTCGAATTATATGTTACCAGACTACCAGTGAACACCAAATCCGTGCCAATTGCAGCAAACGGGTTGAGGTATAAAATGTGAACCAAAACAAACATTCGTGTTCTACTGAGAGGAAAAGAAAGTGGTCTGCTGTCCTGCTCCTTGAGTTCAGCGTGCCATTTAGGGAAGAAGAAATCGGTGTGAATAACCTGAATAACATGCAAGAAAATATAAGGTCCGCCAGCCATCAGTTTTAGTCCGGCAAGCAAACACTCTCGGCCATGCGCAATTTGAGGAGAAAGAAATCAATGTGAACAACTTGAATAACTTAGAGGAAAATAAATGGTTCGCCAGCCATTACTTTTCGTTCGGCAAGCAAACAGCTCCGGCCACTTGCACGATGAGGAGGAAGAAATTGGTCTCGTTCAACTTGATAGAGGAAGAAAGAACGTGTCGTGTTGGTCCTCCCCCCCCTCCCTCCCTTGAGTCCGGTCAACAAAAAGCTCCGGCCGTTCCTCAGCCGCCGCCCCGCCGCCACCTGCACACTTCACTGCTCTGGAAACTTTGCCATTTTTCCGCTCCCTCCCTCCCTGAGTATTGATACTGTGGCCGACACGCTGCGCCGACCCTGCAACGAACCCTACGATAATAAAAAAAGCCATAACTACTACTACTACTACTACTACTACTACTACTCTCTCTCTCTCTCTCTCTCTCTCTCTCTCTCTCTCTCTCTCTCTCTCTCTCTCTCTCTCTCTCTCTCTCTCTCTCTCTCTCCTCTCCTCTCCTCTCCTCTTCCCTTCCCTTCCCTTCCCTTCCCTTCCCTTCCCTTCCCTTTCTTTATATTTGTTATATTTATTCGTATTTGTGATTATTTTATCCTTACTTTATTCCCTCTTTTTCGTCCCTTACTCTTGCTCTCTCTTTCATTTGACCTACAAGAGTGATACGTCAAAAAAGAACACCACCGGGAAGCTCGTAAACTTTTGAGCGGCAGTCATCGGCGCGGCAGCCAGGGACACGCACACAAACTTCACAACTTCGCCCGGAAATTCGACTTAATGGTTGAAGTTTTTTTTTAAAGTTTTTATTTTTATTTTTTGTCAAGACCTTCGGCTCTGATTTGACACCCAAGACCTGAAGGGCGAGGTGATGAGGAATAGATCTTTTTTTTTTTTTTACTTTTTTTTTCCTCGATATTTCTCTATTTGTCAATTGATCAATCTGTCCATGTCTTATTTATCCATCTATCCATACTCTCTTTAATTTTTTTATACATACACACACACACACACACACACACACACACACACACACACACACACACACACACACACACACACACACACACACACATTCATGGGAATCTGTGAAATTTTATTCGTAAAAGCATCCGTGTACATTCCATCACGTCCGCCAATTGAAGTCCAGTATATATAATTTGAGGACATTTTTCTTCTGTCCATCAATCGCGCCGCACAAATTGAGACGGACGAGGCTTTCAGGCCTTGCCGACACATACGCTGTTCTTCATGTGTTTTATTATTTTTACCAGAAACATTTCTATACAGCAGCAGCCTTATTGTAAAGTAATGCATTGTACAGACGTCACATTAAATTAACGATACCACGCTTTTCTTAATTAAATGACTTGTCTTTTTTATAACTCCGCTTTCCAAAAATAGCAATCTTACGTTCAGGCAAAACTATAGACAGAATAAAGAATTAATCTTACATCAAACCGTAACATATTTTGCAGCTCTGAGCCACAGCGGCCTTGTGTATAAGTTGTGCAATTATATTATAAGGCAAACCATACTTTATAAAAGGTATGCATAGCAAAAGGTATAGAACTTATCTGATTTACTTTATGACTTTTTTAGGTAAAAGTTTTCATACTTGAAATTGTTGTAATCTGGAACTCTAGAGAATGATAAGTAACGCCAAAACATTCCTATGCTTTGTGCAACATTCTTGGGTGCAAAAGTTTGTTGATGTGATGCAATGTTAAGAAACTATGTACACACACACTTATGCAACCAGACTGTTGGCTTGATTTGAATGTTATCGATCGTCACCAAAAAAATCTACGATGGCCTCAGCGGTTTATTACCAAATCATTTTGCAAAGGTGTCTAATTTTTTGTGATTTAGCGTCGAAAATACACTCATGAAAGTCTAGACTCAAAACTCGTTTCAATGTACAAACGATCACTTCGTCACTGCGTGATGAGTGTGTGTTTACAGCGGCACACCAAGGGAACGTAAGTGACGGGACACGGACGTGACCTTTACAAACCAGCTCCGTAACGATAGCAAGATTATAGTGTCCGGCGCCCGGGGACGGGAGGAGAAAGTCCCCGGCACGGAAATTGAAGGTGTCTGCACTGCACTAACGACCACGTAAGCGTGACTAATGACGCGCCCTGACAAACACGCCCCTCCCCCCCGGGCCGGGCGGCGGCAGCAAAATGAATGAACCAGCTGGTCGGCGCAGGCCACACTTCGATGAATTCTAAACAACAACATAAACTTTGGCTTTAAATACTAACTGAAAGGTCAGCTTACCCTTCCATTAACACGTGGAAACGGCACATTGGCGGAAGACAAAAGTGTGCGACAACAAGCTGATATTTTGACAAATTCAGTTTTTTAGGCGCCCACACAAATCATTGCATTCTATGCACCTTACAGACTCGCAGTGTGTTCGCCGGGTCATCCTTCGTCTGTGCTAGGTGACGCCGGGGAGGCCGAGCCACAGTCTGCGGCGTGAGAGCAGCGGGCCGAGGAATGGCGTGTAGGAGGCAGGAATCTGTTGCCCGTGTATAGCAGGGAGGAGTGCGGAGTAGCGGAGTGGTAGAGTGTTGGCCATGAGGCAAAGGAACTGTTGGCTGCATGCGTGTAGAGCAGGGCGGCGAGGGGAGAGGTGGTGTCTATGTGCGTGTGCCTCTCTCCGACCCGCCTCGCCTCGCCCACGGCACCGCGCTAACGAAGAACCGACATGTTTGCCACGAGCTAGTCTGAGTGATGGGGAGTTTTTAAAATTGCTTGATGAACGGAAACCCCCGCTTGTGGCCGCCGTGTCTGCGGCAAGGCTGTGCACGACGCCTAATTGTGGTGCGGGAATTATTTATTTACCCGAGTGGTTGCAATGTTGACAGTTTAAAAAGATTCATGTGTTTACTTTTAGAGAGAGAGAGAGAGAGAGAGAGAGAGAGAGAGAGAGAGAGAGAGAGAGAGAGAGAGAGAGAAACACATAAAACAGTTGATTCTCCATATATTACAACTCTTTTAGATGAAAATAGGAAACGTGCAAATTAAGAATCGCTGTAAATTTTTCCGCGTGTCGTGATAATAAAACATTCAAAAAGAAAATCGACTAACGAGAAGAGAGAGAAACACTGATACCACATTTTACTATTTCTCCTTTACGTAACTACTGGAATACTTAAATTGGGATGACACGTGGAGAAGAGACTTGTACTTATAATATCAATCGTACTGTGACTCGTGTGAAAAGTTATGAAAAGAAACATGAACGATGACAGAAGCCCACGTTCTTTCCTAACGTCTGATGCGGGTTACATAATCGGATACTCTACCTGTCTCTGTTTGTCTGTTTATTGGCCTGTCTGCGTGTCTGGTTAACATATTCCCCGCCTGGCTGATCTGCTGGCTGATAGACTGAAGGACTGGCTGGTTGGATGGGTGGTGGTTGGTTGGGTAGATTGATGAGTCGATACCTACAATACTCACCGGTTGAATGCCTGACAGCATGATTGGAAAGGTAACTGGCTGACTGGCTAAGAGGAGAACTGATGAATGGATAACTGGTCTGTCTCTCGCTCTCGCTCTTTGCTTTCTCTCTCTCTCGCTCTTTGCTTTCTCTCTCTCTCTCTCTCTCTCTCTCTCTCTCTCTCTCTCTCTCTCTCTCTCTCTCTCTCTCTCTCTCTCTCTCTCTCTCTCTGAGGTAATTTACATATGTATGCATGTACGGATGACTATGTACGGTGTGTGTGCGTGTGTGTGTGTGTGTGTGCGCGCGTGCGTGTGCGTGTGCGTGGGTGGGGAGGCGTGCATGTATGAGTGTGTCAGTCGCTTGATATTAAAGAGATTAAATTTTCAGAACATGACAATGAAGAGAGAGAGAGAGAGAGAGAGAGTCATGAAAAGTGGAGCAGAAACACACACACACACACACACACACACACACACACACACACACACACACAAATCGTCCGCTTTTTTTTCAATTTTCACTTTTCATCCCGCAGAGAGAAAGAGAGAGAGACAGAGAAGGCGGGGAGGGGGGTAACACAGAGACTGAGTTGACAGGTAAAAGGAAGCATGGAGTTGACAGGCTAATGGACAGGTGGATGCATTTGAGTTTATGAATCCTTTGTCTTGATCCTTTGTATATATATTTTTCCCCATGTTTCACCTCCCTTTATTTTTTCTTCGTTAATGTTTTGTTCCATGATATTTTCGGCCACTCCTTCCACTCTCTCATTTTTACTCATTTCTCTTTCGTCAGTTCTCGTTTTTTTTTTCATTTTTTATTTAGCTTGTTCCTTGTTTTGTCATTTTTTTGTAATATGAATTTTGCCCACTCCTTTCACCCTCTTAATTTTTCTCACTCATCTTTCCTCAGTTCTCATTTTCTTTTACTGTTTCGGCTATTTCTTATTTTGTCTCATTTTTTTCGTTATATGATCTTCCTTTCACCCTCTTATTTTTCTCATTAACCTTTCGTAAGTCCTCATTTTTCACTGCAGATATTTTGACTATTCCTTGTTTTGTCTTTTTTTTGTTCTTGTTCTTCTTCGCCCACTCCTCTCTCGCATTTCTTCTCTTCATTCTTCTTTTTCCAGCTGTCTCTTATTCAGTGTATATGTTTAAACTATTGCATCTTTTCAATTCTCTCATCTATTTTTACACACATCTGTCTCCTGCAATTAATTTTCCTGGCCTGTATTTTAGCCCTTTTTTGTTTTATTATCATCGTCTTTCTTTCTTCCTCTCCTCCATCATTCTTTTTTTTATCCATTCCTCCATCGTTAACCTTCACCCGCTCACTCATGCGTCGCTTTCCTTTTATTTTCATCTTTCTTTTCCTCCTTTTTTTCTTTTTTTCACCTACTCTCTATTCCTATTTTTATCATATTTCTTTCTCTCCTCCATCATTCTTTTTTCATCCATTCCTTCATCGTTAGCCTTCACCCACCTACTCATGCATCGCTTCCCTTTTGTTTCATCTTTCTTATTCTCTTTTTTTCGCCTATTCTCTCTTTCTCCCTTATTTTTATCATCTTTCTTCCTCTTCTCCATCATTCTTTTTTCTCTAATCCTTCATCGTTAGCCTTCAGCTACTCACTCATGCATCGCTTTCCTTTTATTTTCATCTTTCTTTTCCTCCTTTTCTTTTTTTTCTCCCACTCTCTCTCCTTTATTTCTATCTTCTATCTTCCTCTCCTACATCATCCTTTTTTATCCATTCCTTCATCGTTAACCTTCACCTACCCACTCATTCATGCATTATTTTCCATTTTTTTCTTTTTTTGCATCTTTTATATCCTCGTTTTTTTTTTATTCATCCACTCTCCATTATCTCTTCTTCTTACTCCCCTTCCATCCTCCATCCAACCACTCACGTAACATCTTCCGGTTCCTGCTTCATTTGTTCTCCCCAGACAACCCTTTCTCTCCCTTCTCTTCTATTTCTGATCCTTCACTCATTCGTATATGCTTTTTGTCGCCTTTGTCTTCTTCTGGTTCGTTTCGCTTATTCCCTCTTTCGCAGCCCATTTATCCTACGCTTTCCATATTTATTCCAACTTGCTTCATTATATTCCTTTCCCCCTGTGGCGTTATTTCCTTCCATCCTTTTCATTTTCTTCCGTTTTTTTTTAATTCCACAGACATTCATTTTTTGCTATTTTTTTTTGCCTGCCTTCCCTTAATTTTTTCACTTTTTCATATATCTACTGCCCTTTTCTGCTGATTTTCTCCTTCTCATATTCTTAATTCCACAGACATTCAATTTTTCCTATTCATTTTCCCTATAATTTTATCACTTTTTTATTTTCACTTTTTTAATATTCACATACTGCCCTTTTTCTGCTCAATTTTCCCCTTTCATATTCTTAATTCCACAAACATTCAATTTTTCCTATTCATTTTCCCTATAATTTTATCACTTTTTTATTTTCACTTTTTAATATTCACGTACTGCCCTTTTCTGCTCAATTTTTCCCTTTCATATTCTTAATTCCACAAACATTCAATTTTTCCTATTCTATTTTGCCTGCTTTCCCATAAAATAACTTTCTCACTTCTCTTTTTTTATTTTCACATACTGCCCTTTTTCTGCTCAATTTTCCCCTTTCATATTCTTAATTCCACAAACATTCAATTTTTGCTATTTTTTTGGCCTGCTTTCCCATAATTTTCTTTTTTTTAATTTCAAACACTGCCCTTTTTTTCTGCCCACTTCTATTTCCATTTTTTTCTCGTATGCTTCCTCTTTCATCCACTCCACTGCCTCGGTTTTTCAATTTTTTCTTCCCCTTTCCCCCTCCATTTATTTTTTCGCTCTTTCGAACCCTATTTTTTGCTCCATTCCCATTTTTCATTGCACCCACTCGCCCCTATTTTTCTCTCTTCCTTCGTTTTCACTGCCTATCCACTGCGTTTCTTCTCATTCCTGCTTTCTTTTTTAACCCTTTTTTAATACTCCTTCCCCCTCACACACATCCCTTTTTTTCCTTTCACCATTTGCCATTCACTTTCCTCTACTGTCGTTTTTTCCTATATTTCTCCTACTTCTATTTCCTGTTATGCCTCGTTTTCCTTTTTTTTTCTGCCATCATTTACCTAATTCTTTTTGCCAACCCACCCACTCATGCACTCTCTTCCCTCAGTCCTTCTTTTCTGCTTCCTTTCCCCAATTATTCCCACTTATATTCTCATACATTTGTCATCTTCGTGCCCTCCTGAGCTATCCATTTTATCTCCTTTTTTCTGCACTCAAACCCTTCATCATTTTTTTCTGCCTTCCCTCAACTCGCTCATTCTTCTTTTCTCTTTTCTACTTTCTTTTCTCCATCTCTCCCACTTATATTCCACACCTTTGTCCTCTTTTTGCCTTCCAAGTAATCCATTTTCACACACACAAACCCTTCTTATTTTTTTTCTGCATTTCCTCAACTTGCCCATTCTCATTTTCTCTCTTCCGCTTCCTTTTCCTCATATTTCATCTTCTATTTCCACACATTTCTCCGCTTCTTGCATTCCGAGCCACCCATTTCTCCTCCATCTTTTATTTTCACACACACAAACCTTTCTTATTTTTTTCTGCATTTTCTCAACTTGCCCATTCTCATCTTTTCTCTTCCGCTTCCTTTTCCTCATTTTTCATCTTCTATTCTCACTCATTTGTCTTCTTCTTGCATTCCGAGCTATCCATTTCTCCTCCATCTTTTATTTTCACACACACAAACCCTTCTTATTTTTTTCTGCATTTCCTCAACTTGCCCATTCTCATTTTTTCCTCCTCTACTTCCTTTTCTCCATCTCTCCCTCTTATATTCCCTCACATTTGTCTTCTTTTTACTTCCCGAGCCGTTCATTCCTTTTCCATCTTATATTTTCACTCACACACACAAACCCTTCTTACTTTTTTCTGCATTCACTCAACCCTTCCATTCTCACTTTACCTCTCTCATCTACTGCCTTTCACCCATTCTTTTCTTTTCTCTTCACACATATCGTCTTTTTCTTGCATCCCTCGCCATCCATTCCTCCTCTTTTATTTTCACACACACACACACACACACACACACAGACACACACACACACACACACACACACACACACACACACACACACGCACCCGCACCCCCCCCCGACACACACACAGACGGACACGTACACGCACCCACACACACCTTTCTTACTTTTTTCCTGCATTCCCTCAACTCGTTCATTTCTGGCCTCCATAAATCGTCAGCCATAACGTTTGAAAATGGCCAAAGTCTCCCGGAGTAATGGCTGATATATTCGTCGGCGCCACGGGGGAGACTATGAAGGAGGAGGAGGAGGAGAGAGAGGAAGAGAAAAATAGGTTAAAAAATAAAAACGAAAACGAAAAAGATTGAAAAAGAGGAATCACCCGAGGGTCCAGACATTCATCCCCCTAAGTGCTTTATTAATCACCCTGACTTTGGTTATTTTGTTTTCTTCTTCCCGTGCTCTGAGGCTGATGATTAGCAGGCGCGTGAATCCATTAGTCACGGTGCAAAAGTCGTGAAGGAGGAGCGAGGTTTTTCGGGGTAAGTTTAAAGATCTCTCTGAAGAATGCGTGATGTTGGCGGTGGTGAGGGTACAGATGATGGTGGGAGTGAGTGATGTCTGTTGTGGTGAATGAAGGATCTCTCATGCAGAATATTTGAAGGTGGTGGTGGTGGTGATGAAGATGGTGACAATGGTGGTGGTGGTGTTTGTTGTGGTGAACGGAGTAGCTGAAGCGGGTAGCGAAGTCATGGTGGTATTGGTGATGATGGTAGTGATGAGGAAACTGGTGTGTGTGTCTAGTGGTGTTGATAATAATGATAACAGAGGTGGTGATTGTGGATGTCTGTGGTGAAGGGAATTAGCAAGGCGGTGATGACTACAAATAGAGATAGACAATGGTGCAGATGATAGTGGTGATGGAAGGGATGATGAAGGTTGTTGAGGTGGTGGAAGTGATGAAGATGGTGTTTTTTTGTGTGGTTAGAACTAGGAAACGAGAAGCGGTGATTACTAAAATATAAGGGAAGGAGAAGCATTAGTGGGAGTGATGATATATATGATGGTGGTGATGATGGTGATAATGGTGATGATCGTAGAACCGTAGAAGAAAAAAAACATCCTGAGGCGTTAGAAGTGATGATAAAGGTGTGGGTCAGAACGTAAGTAGCAGGCTTTTTTTACATTATTGTTTTCTCATTTTTTACGCCCTTGAAAAAAAAGCAAGAGGTCGCGAGATGGCGGTGGAGATGATGGTGAAGAAGATGGAGGTGATGGTGATTTTGGTAAAGTAAAAAAGATGCACGGTCTTGGAGGGATGGAGGCAATGACGGAGGGAAGATAGATGGGAAAGGGAGGAAGGGTGAGAAGGACGGAGGGAGAGAGGAAGGGAGGGAGGGAGGAAAGAGAGAATTATGCCTGGGGTAGGTGGTGAGGAAAGAAGAGAGGAAAAAAAAGTAAGAGGAAGAAGAAGAAGATAGAAACGGAGAGAAGATGCGGCAAAGAAAAGAAAATGTAGGAGAATATAGAAAGAAGGTAAAACATAAAATAGACGAAATAAGAAGAGAAAGGAAGAGGAGGAGGAGAATATAAACGAAAGAAAAAGGAAAAGAGTGGAGTGGAGTGGAAGAGTTTGTGGTGATGAAGAAAATGAAGCAACTGGTGATGGTGGTGGTGGAGAGAAAGAGAGAGAGAGAGAGAGAGAGAGAGAGAGAGAGAGAGAGGGAGAGGGAGAGGGAGAGAGAGAGTGAGAGAGAGAGTGAGAGTGAGCAGGTGTTGGTGGGAGGGAAATACATGAGGCTCTTCACATACCTGATTACAACGCATTTACCTGCAAGACCGGCATTAACCCCCCCCCAGAAGTAAGAGTTACCCGCCGAGGCCTCGCTGAAGGACACGAGGAAGCAGAAGGATAGAGTGGAAACAGATTTTAGTTTTGTTTTGTTTTGCTTTGATCCTCGTTCACGCAAACCTTCTTCCCCTCTCCATGCACGAAGACGAATGCAGGCAAGGAAATGGAAAGAGAAAAGCCGAGTTATAATCTCAGAATAAGAACGTACAGATATGAAGAGATCGTGATTTTAATTTTTTTATTTTTATTTACAACAAACGAGACAGCTCAAGGGCACAAAAAAAGGAAACAATAATAAAAAATAAAAAAAGCCCGCTACTCGCTGCTCACAAAAAGAATCAAAAGAAGTGGCCGAAGGAGAGGTCAATTTCGGGAGGAGAAGTGTCCTGATACCCTCCTTTTGAAAGAGTTCAAGTCGTAGGCAGGAGGAAATACAGATGAAGGAAGATTGTTCCAGAGTTTACCAGCGTGAGGGATGAAAGAGTGAAGATGCTGGTTAACTCTTGCATAAAGGGTTTGGACAGTATAGGGATGAGCATGAGTAGAAAGTCGAGTGCAGCGGGGCCGCGGGAGGGGGGAAGGCATGCAATTAGCAAGTTCAGAAGAGCAGTCAGCGTGGAAATATCGATAGAAGATAGAAAGAGAAGCAACATCGCGACGGAATTTAAGAGGTAGAAGACTATCAGTAGGAGGAGGAGAGCTGATGAGACGAAGAGCCTTAGACTCCATTTTGTCCAGAAGAGCTGTGTGAGTGGAGCCCCCCCACACATGAGATGCATACTCCATACAAGGGCGGACAAGGCCCCTGTATATGGATAGCAACTGCGCGGGGGAGAAGAACTGGCGGAGACGATACAGAACGCCCAACCTCGAGGAAGCTCATTTAGCGAGAGAGGAGACGTGAAGTTCCCAGTTGAGATTTTGAGTAAAGGATAGACCGAGTATGTTTAGTGTTGAAGAAGGTGATAGCTGAGTGTTGTCAAAGAATAGGGGATAGGTGTTTGGAAGATTACGTCGAGTTGATAGGTGGAGAAATTGAGTTTTTGAGGCATTGAAGGACACAAGGTATAAAATTATGCATGGAATTTGAATGACTCTGTATCCTACTTTCCATTGGTGATCTAAGGGAACTCGTACACCAAAAGGCTCCCAGTCATTCATCTTACTTCTTCATCCTTTTGCGTATGAAATGTCTTGAAATCTGTTGTTGTTCGTGTATTCTATGACCCTTGAGGCCTTTTAATTATTACGTATTAAAGTGTGTCTGGGATGTTACGTAGACTTGCAGTTTCCACTTCCCGTCTTTCATTTTTACTAATTTCCTGATTGTTGTTGTTGTTGCTGTTGTTGTTGTCGCTGTCCATCAGTGAAATTAGAAAACTTGTAGCGCATGGATGGATTAAAGCAATGATTTTATGAAGAGACAAGGACGACGGCGGCGGTGGTGACGTCATCCGCTGAGCATAACGACTCCCCGCCGCGCCGAGGCTCTCCACAGATTAAAAAACAAATGAAGTCTCGCATCGTCCCGTGTGTCTGAACATAATAACGAGACGGGAAACGAAGTCAACACAGACGAGTTATAACTTCCCAGAGAGGCAGAAGCCATAATTCTCAGACTTTTGGGGCTCGCACACCCACATTGGCAGGGCTTTTGTCGAGGTTGTGTTAGTGTATCCACGGGTAGTTTCATGAGCCTGGCGATAGTAAAACAAACCGAAGTGAACATAGACGAGTTAGCGAAGACGTAGCACTCACTGACCCGTATCCTCAATGAGCCTGGCGATAGTAAGAGGAACCGAAGTGAACATAGACGAGTTAGCGAAGAAGTAGCACTCATTGGCTCATAACACATCCACATTCAAGGCTTTAAATGGAGTATGTGTTAGTGTTTCCAAGGGTAGTTTCATGAGCCTGGCGATAGTAAGAGGAACCGAAGTGAACATAGACGAGTTAGCGAAGAAGTAGCACTCATTGGCTCATAACACATCCACATTCAAGGCTTTAAATGGAGTATGTGTTAGTGTTTCCATGGGTAGTTTTATGAGCCTGGCGATAGTAAGAGGAACCGAAGTGAACATAGACGAGTTAGCGAAGAGGTAGCACTCACTGGCCCGCATTCTCAGACCTTACGGAGATAACACACCCACATTCAAGGCTTTAATCGAGGTTGTGTTAGTGTATCCACGGGTAGTTTCATGAGCCTGGCGATAATAAGAGGAACCGAAGTGAACATAGACGAGTTAGCGAAGAAGTAGCACTCATTGGCTCATAACACATCCACATTCAAGGCTTTAAATCGAGTATGTGTTAGTGTTTCCATGGGTAGTTTTATGAGCCTGGCGATGGTAAGATAAACCGAAGTGAACATAGACGAGTTAGCGAAGAGGTAGCACTCACTGACCCGCATTCTCAGACATCACGGAGATAACACACCCACATTCAAGGCTTTAATCGAGGTTG
>NC_066570.1:2035000-2090000 GCF_024679095.1 Eriocheir sinensis
AAAATTTGGGTAACCTGAAAACCTGTCGACTGGGAAGGAAAAAAAACCTAATGTGAGAAGGAGAAAATGAAAAAAAATAAAGAACATATATTTTGCCTTACGAAAAGAACAAAGGTGAACAAAAAAAAATAACAAAGAAAACCAAATGAGAAAAAAATAGCGTAAACAGCAAAAGAAAAATAATAACACAAAGATTACCGGATAGGAAAAAAAAATAATTTCGACAAGAAAAAATAAGAGGAAAAAGCTGAAATGAAAGCAGCCACACGAGGGAAGAAAAAAATGCAAAGTACCTCATTTCCCTTCCTAACGAATGGAAGGCTGCTCCTCCTCCGGTATTCCGTCAGCTAACGAAGGCATGCGTTTAACTTGTGGAAAAAGAAATAAGGAAATGTCAGGAGGTCGCAGGTCTCCGTTTTGCCTTTCGTCACAGCGAGAAGAAAAATGTCGCTTATTAAAAGAAATATAAAAAGATATGGTCTCCGTTTTTTTATATCATATGACGGTGGCTGAATGGATAGCGTTACGGCGCCGCGTTCAGGACGACGCGAGGTCAATCCCCGCCCGGTGCCACCAAGTTGGGATTTTTCAGCCGCCGCCGAGTGGCTTAAAACTACCCACATGCTGTCCAGAAGACCACCTATCAACCCGGACTCTAGATTCTAGGATTAAAGATGAGCTCCGGGAGGGCAGCATAAGCCAATGCAGGATGGCGCCACTATAAACACTCGCCTGCGCCAGAACGGGCTGGGCCGACCATCAGGACCCACTGGGAAGAAGCCTACCGGCGCAATAGGCTACGACGTAAAAAAAAAAAAAAAGAATACTAGATTAAAAGGAGACTCTAGAATGTGGAGGGGTGGGTTAGGGGGTGGTGGGGGGGGCGTGTGTGTGTGTGTGGTGTAGTGAAATGTGGTGTTAGGTAGGTTGTTTGTGTGCGTGGGAAGTAGTGTACAGTAAGTATTAGATGGTGTTACTCTGTGCGTAGTTGTGCATTTGTGTGCCTGTCTGTGTATGTGTTTGTACGTTCGTGGGGGGAGTTACTGTGGATATGCAAGAGTGTTTGGGTTGTGTGTAGACAAATCCATAAGTAAGCGGGTCACGGTATGATAACTAGATGACTGTGTTAGTGCGGATGGGAGCGGAAATAAAGTGAGTCGGGTGCGAGTGAGTGAGAGTGAGTGAGCGAGTGAGTACGTGTCTGACTTCCATAGCGAGGGATTAAAAGATTCACAAATGCAATGAGGGCACCTGTCGCATGAGCTATGACAACAATGCTCTTTCCTAGACAGCTGTTTGTTGGGAGAGCCTTAACTCGCATTGTCATATGTTTTGTGGAGTGGTATTTGTGTGTGGAAGGGGTGGGGAAGGGGGGGAGGTGTGTGTGTGTGTGTGTGTGTGTGTGTGTGTGAGAGAGAGAGAGAGAGAGAGAGAGAGAGAGAGAGAGAGAGAGAGAGAGAGAGAGAGAGAGAGAGAGAGAGAGAGAGAGAGAGAGAGAGAGAGAGAGAGAGAGAGAGAGAGCGAGAGAGAGAGAGAGAGAGAGAGAGAGAGAGAGAGAGAGAGAGAGAGAGAGAGAGAGAGAGAGAGAGAGAGAGAGAGGAAAACCTTATAACGAAGGATTTAATGAAGGAAAGATGAAAAAGGAAACTGAAAAATTGGAAAAAAAAGAGAAAAATGAGAGATAGAGAATCGGAGGCGAGAAAATAAAGAGAAAAAGAAGAGAGAGAGAGAGAGAGAGAGAGAGAGAGAGAGAGAGAGAGAGAGAGAGAGAGAGAGAGAGAGAGAGACTTCTGAAATTATCCTGAATGAAATTTGACACCATCCCGTCACACTTTGTTATCCTGCCGCGCTGAACAAGCTGGCCGCCGTTCCGCCCTGCGCTCCCTCCCGCCTCGCCCCGCACGAGCTCTTCCTACAGCGTTATTTTATTGTTCGGTATTCTTGACATTACGTTAAGCCCTTCATAACGAACCTCTGCTTTATGTGAAGGCGGATTTATCGAATCATATAAACATCCTGAACACGGCAAACTGTTTATTTTTTATTTTTATTCGATTCTCTTCATATCATTTCATAACTATATTTTCTTTAAGTTTAAGGAATCAAATATACTTACACAATGTTCGTATGGAGAGAACATTACCATCACGAACAGCAGACACATTATATTAGCCGTTGTTTGATACAGAGCCTTGAGCATGTTGAAACCTTCCCCCAAGACGTACATTCAGGTATAAGGACGTGATGTCGCCCGATCAGGTGGTTTGATTAGGGATTAGCTGTGTGTAGTTAGGTGTCTCGAACGTGTGTGTGTGTGTGTGTGTGCGGCTGAGAGTGGAAAGTTTTGTGGCTCTTAAGAGGAGTGGGGGGAGAGGTGTTTGTGTGTGTGTGTGTTTCTGTATTTCCCTCTTGTTTGTCTTGGCTGAATAGATGGTACGGGCATGTTATGAGACGAGACGGAGAAAGTGACGAGAGGAGAATACTGGAAATGGAAGTGCAGGGAAGAAGAAGGAGAGAGGAAGACCCAAGACGAGATGGAAGGAATGCATAGCAGCAGACATGAGAGAGAAGGCCCTGAACACCAACATGACAGGCGATAGAGGAACGTGGAGGCGGCTCATCCAAATCAGAGACAAACTGACGAGGAAAAGAAGAGAGAGAGGGTTCGAGCTTTCCTCCGTTTTCTTTACCGTCGGTCAATAGGGAAACGGAACAATGAGCGAGGAAAAAATACCAGAAATCCCGGTGTTTGCTTTCCCTCCGAAGAAGAAACAAAACAAACATGATGGTCAAGTTTTGTTGTTTGAGTTTGTTGTTGAAATGTTAGTTATATATTTTTTCTAGAATCTTCCGTGTCATGTTGAATAGTGTTGCTTGTTTTGTTTGGTGTGTGCTCCCTGGTTTTCTTCTATGTTGATAATGGTCGTGGCGCCTTTTAAACCAATTCTGTCATCGTTTTTTGTGCTTCTTGTTTTGTCCTAATGGAAGGAGTGTGTTGCGCCCGTTCATTTTTTCGTTTTCACATGTATATTTCCTTCGATCTGTCTCCTTTACCTTAAAAAAATAGTCAAAAGGAAATAAATAGTAGAAAAATAGTAAAAAATAGTCAAACATAGTAAAAAAAATAGTAAGAAATAGAAAAATATAGAAAAGAATAGTAAAAAATAGTTAAAAGTAGTAAAAAAATAGAAAAAATAGTAAAAAATAGTCAAAATAGTAAAAAATTGAAAAAATAGTAAAAAAAATAGTAAACAAATAGTCAAAAATAGTCAAAATTTGAAAAAATAGAAAAAATAGTCAAAAAATAGTAAAAAAATAGTCAAAAAATTAAAAAATAGAAAAAATTAAAAAAATAATAAAAAAATAGTCAAAAATTTTAAAATTGTAAAAAATAGTCAAAAATAGTCAAAAATAGTCAATAATATAAAACAATAGCAAAGAATAGTTAAAAATAATAAAAATTGTCAAAATAGTCGAGTTAAAATAGTCTGAAATAGTAAAAAAAATATGAAAAAAAAAATAGTCAAAATTAAATCCATTATTGAAGTTTAAAAGTTTTGATATGAAAAAGCTGCGCCCTTCAGTCTTTGCTTTACGTTAACTTATTTCGGGGTGATGTAGTTGAGTATTAAAAGGGCGAACAGCAAAATTTATAACATTGAAAGAAACGAAGTATTAAAATTTAGATGTTTATAATCTGATAAGCATTGATCTGATAAGCGATTGATTTAGTTACTATGATGAAGGAGGAACAGTGAATATAGTTTAATTATCACAAAGGAAGTCGATTATTGAACTTCAGAAGGATGTAAAGTATTAAAATTTAGGTGTTTATATAATATTTCACAAACGAAGTAAGTTATTTAAGTTTCGTAGAAGGCGAAGCAAAAACCTCGAGAGTGCCTATAATTTGAAACAGCTTACCCGCTCAAGTCTGTTTTTATTCTCTTTCCTCCGGTTGATTAAGTTATTATGATAAGGGATGAACAGTGATTAATGGCAGCGGGTCGGTGTAAGTTTTAGCGTTATTTGAGCTTCGGCGAACACCCTCGAGGGCCTGTCAGTCACGGCAAGGGTCGCTGGTGTGTACCTGGAGATTAACGACCCTCCAGAATTACCTGTCGCGTCCCCTGATACACGAATACCTGTGTGTGTGTGTGTGTGTGTGTGTGTGTGTGTGTGTGTGTGTGTGTGTGTGTGTGTGTGCGTGTGTGTGTGCGTGTGTGTGTGTGTGTGTGTGTCCGCCTCTACACCCAAGCCAGGCACTCCCTCAGCTCCGTGTGATCCATCTCGTTATTTTATGCATCGTCATCGTCATCAGTCATTCTTTTTTTCTCATTTTTCCTTTTTTTTATTGGGGGGTTATTCGCTCCTCATTGCACTGCCTTTTTTTTTATTTTTTTTTACGTGTACGCCTATAGCGCCGATAGGCTTTCTTCAGGGGCCTGGATGGTAGTCGGCCCCATTCCGTCATATGGCGCAGGCAAGTGTTTATAGTGGCGCTATCTTCTCTTGGTTCATGCTGCCCCCCGGAACTCGTTCTTGAATCACTTGGACGGTTTCCTCTAGAGTACGGGTTGATAGGTGGTCTTCAGGACACCATGTGGGTAGTTTTAAGCCACTTGGTGTTGTTTTAGTAATGTTAACTTTTTTTTCCTGAATAAATCCCTCTGGTTATTTTTTGTATCATCATGTCATTTTTATTTCTTATTTTTCCTTTTTTCATGAGTTGGGGTTCTTCTTTTCTCCTTGCACTGCCTTTGTATCAGTGTTAATGTTTTCCTCGGTTATTCTACGTAGCCTCATCAGTCATGCTTCTTCCTTTTTTCTCTTTATTTTCTATCGGTAGAGGTCCTTCTTTTATCTTTGCAGCTCCCTTATTTCAGTAGTAATGGCTTGTTTTCCTATCGTATCATCATCATCAGCAATTATTACCTCATTGCAGGATAACAGTATCTTAACAAATGTGTTTACCTCACTTTCTGTCTATATATTCATCTATCTATCAAGGGTTTTAATGTTATCTCTCCACCTGATTCTCTGTTCGCCCTGCCGACTCCTACAATGTCTAGGGTTCCACTTTTTTTCACTTTGGTTATCCGTCTGTTATCCGCTCTACGAATATGATCTTCCCAAGTCCACTTCTTATTCCTCACCGTCATGAGAATATCCTCAACCTTTGTCTGAACCTTAATCTGTGATGTTCGCTTCCTTCCTCTCAATGTTATCCCTAGCCCCGTGCCGGAGTTTAGTTTTCTTGGTGGTTTCTTTTTCCGCCTTTCCGGGAGCAGGAGCAGGGGCGTCGTGGCGTGGCGTGGCAGTGTCCTAATCTCCGAATTATGCAGGAGGCGAGTGTACCCTGAGACGCGCAGCTCAAGCCGGTGGTGGGACGCTGGGCGGGACATTCTGAATCATTAATGACAATTACTTCGAGATCATTTTCCTCCTTTACTTCCCTCGGAGACAAAAACTAGAACGAAGGGGCGAGAAGGGAAGGAAGGGAAGAGGAGACGAGCTTGAAGAGGAGGAAGTGAAGGAGTGAGAGGAGGAGAACAAAGAGGGAAATTGAAGGAGTAATGAAAGGAAGGAAACGAGACAATTAGGAAGTAAGAATCAAGGATGAAAGAAAAAGAGTGTGGGAGAGGGAATGTCGAGAGGCAGAACTAACAGGAACAAGTGGGCAGTGAAGGAGGGGAAGCAAAATTGGAATAAGTTGGAATAAAGATGGAGAACAGGAACAGACGCAGACAAATAGACAGATAGGAAAACAGACAGGAACGGAGAGAGAGACGAACATAGCTGACAATCTCAACAGGAATGCATATACGTAAAATATCAAGCAGATGTGTAACTAGATGCTACCAAGAAGCAACGCGGTGCCCCGAGCATACAATCAGGTGATGAATCCCAAGCTTCTCTTTTATTTCCGGCACAATCCACTTCCAACTTCTAGTACTTCCGTGATCCATTAGGCGATAGGCCGATGATCGTGCCGCCAGACCTGCGTCATACAACCCCAGATAGATAAGCAGATATAGATAGATAACTGTTTATTGACCGTAACATGCATTAAGAATACCATTAACGAACACTTCTAGATGGCAGCGTTTAGGAGTAATGTACTGCAGCCGAGAATTCAGTCAAGTGACGAGTGTTTAGTTTTAATTTATATCCATATGACTTGACGTTTTTGGTATATGATTATGAGTCGAGTGTGATGTGTCTGAGCAGTGTTGTCCAAAGTGTGGCGCACGTACGCTGTTCACAGAGGTACGGGAAAACGTAAAGTTCATATAAGAAATAATTACACGTCATATCATCCCCCATTTTCTATCTCAATTCTTGGGTGTGATCGGCTGCTCACTCCCTTTGTCCTCAGGAAACACTTCAAGATGCGTTGCCAGATTATCGTATTCACCACATCGTCTGTATTACTTTTAAGCCTCAAACTCTCGTACCTAGACAAATTACGATAGAAAATTGAAGTCGGCGTTAAAGATCCTATTTATTGATGTTTGTTTGTTTGTTTTTGCATTCGTTATTGGTCAGAAACTACGAAAATGCAATGCGATGAGTACGATAATCTGGCAACGTTGCCAAATTGTCGTACACTGAACATTGCATTTATTATTTTTAGGGTACAAGACTGTCGTACCCACGCAAATAACGATAGGAAATTAAAGTTAGCGTTAAAACTGTTAAATATTGATGGGTTTCGTTCTCTTTTGCTGGAGTTATCGGTCAGAAACTACAAATATGCAGTGCGCTGAGTACGATATTTTGGCAACGCTGCTCAAAAGTCAATTCTAGTTAGGTTTTCGAGATCTAGGATAAGTATAGAAATAGAACATAAAGTGGCTGCTACAATTCAGTGAAGAAAAATGTAAAGTCCTGCACCTTGGGAGGAAATATCCAGCACACCAATACCACTATCCACTACAGAGCCAGAGAGAGACCTGGGAGTATGTTACCAGGCTACCAGTGAAGGCCAAATCCATGCCTATCGCAGTGGCCGGGTTAAACATTGACTATCTGTAGGACCCAAACGACTAGGTTGTAACACGGACGATCTTAATAGTCTCCCATGTAGACAACTATTTTCTATTTTCTCGACCTATTTCAACTTTTTCTGCATTTACACCTGCCCCGCGTGGCCCTCCCTTCACCTCCTCCTCCAGGCCTCAGCTCGGTCGGGGATCCTGCAAAACCCTCTTGAATTGTCGCTCCTTCTGCTCCACCCGCTGCAGCCACTGTGAAAATAATGTTACATAAGAACATAAGAACGTAATAATGATAATGATAATGTTAATAATAATCACTACCGGTAGCGTCTGGGGAGACTTATGGATTCATTTGCATAATATTAACAAACTCATTCTCTTAGCCAAGCATTTCATCAGTGACAAAGTTGTTTGGTCTGAGAACAACACCTCACTTTGCTTTTTAATGCTTTCGATAACACATGAACATTCCGTGGGGCTTTTATCTCCGAAATATCTCGCGATTAATATTTTTTTTCCCAAGTTCTTTTTTTCATAGTTTCCATAGTCAGGCAGTCTGTCGTGAGGTGCGGCGGGAGGCATCAAATCTATATTAACGACGCTCCTTTCGACGTGAACGCGGTAATGTCCCGCGTCGCCACCATCAACACGTGGAGTTAATACATGAAAATTTAGTAATAGTGCTTTGGGCGCCACATTCAGGGCCCGGAGGAAGGTCGTAGCCGCGGCGCGCTGCCTCACCTGTGCGCGGAGGTGCTAATGAACGGCGGGTTTGGAATGCCGCGAGGAGCCGAGTGGTGATGGGGCGGCACGCAGCTGTTAGAGTCATGGTTGGTTGGTTTTGTTTTCTCGGCAACAGACAACGGTAATAGTCTGACTGAAACGAGAAATTATTAATAAACGGGGATTTTTCCGAATGTCAAGAAGAGAAGAAAAGAACTGCCTAATATTATGAAGTATTATAATAACAATCTAAAACATGATATATATACAGATAGATAGATATAGATAGATAGATAGATAGATAGATAGATAGAAATAGATAGATATAGATAAATAGATAGATAGATATAAATAGATAGATATAGATATAGATAGATAGATAGATATAAGATAGATAGATAGATGAATATGAAACTTTTTCTCCTTTCTTTTTTTCGCTTACACTCAATCCAGTTGCTCCTTTCCCTTTAACCCCCCCCCCCCCCCCCTGCTGGTGCTGTATCAGTATTTAGTCGCCCAAAGCAGCAAATCCTTTCCTAGAATATGAATCAGTGTGAAAACGAACTAAATCACAAGTTATTTGCAGTTAGTAGTTTTTTTTTTTATATATGCCACTCATTTTCTATTTACAAGCTCATAAAATAATTGATATTTGTGTGAGCGACTGTACCTAACTATTGTGGTAGGGACTGGAGGTCGCAGTTCGTTGCTGTGAAAATATTGTTTTATTTGCCTCGTCAAAAGCTAATAAACAAACGTCGAGGCAAAATAGATACGATGCTCTCCCCGCCTCCCCTCAAGAAAAATGAAAGCTTTGCGCAGTAAGTGGGAATGAGTTTGGGGAGCAGCTTCACGTCGAATTAAGCAGCTGTACAGTTAAAGCAGCTAAGATTCAAAGTTTCTAATTCCGGGAAAATGGATATATGCATGTGGAGTAAAAGTCTGAGTAATCGGTTCTAAGCAAGTTCCTTCTGTTGACTGACTGACCTTGTAGACTCTCATTGGTTCTTTGCGCAGCTTTGTGTGTGCAGCAATCACCTACACAGCCAGACAGCCCTTGCATCTGCCGCGCCTTTTGCCCATCCAGTCACGCGCCAAAAAAGATCTATTGACTTAATGAACTAATCAACAACATATAAGTCAACTTCAAGGCATTCATTTACTCCGTCGTCGTTTTCTGTCAGTGTCGTACTTCATGTGTTGACGGCAATTCAGAGCTGCAACATTTGTGACCGGACGCGATGGCCCACACTAAGAGGCGTTGAGCAGGGTAGTCAGCAGCCATCAGTCTGGACGGACCCTTTCACCCGCCTTAATGTGACTATCGTCTACCACTGTCTGTGTTTTCAAGCCGCTGATCGGCGAGTCTGTTTGAAGTAACGGCGAGGCGGCCACACAAAGCAGCAGCGAGTACAACAGTCACAAATCACAGGCACTTAGTCTCACACTTTCGCCTGCCGACTTTTTTTTTACAGCAAAGGAGACAGTTCAAGGGCATAAAAAAGGAAAACAATAATGAAAAAAAAGCCCGCTACTCACTGGTCCTAAAAAGAGTACAGGGGAGTGGCCGAAAGAAAGATCAATTTCGGGAGGAGAGGTGTCCTGATACCCTCCTCTTGAAAGAGTTCAAGTCGTAGGCAGGAGGAAATACGGATGAAGGAAAATTGTTACAGAGTTTACCATCGTGAAGGATGAAAGAGTGAGGATGCTGGTTAACTCTTGCGTAAGAGATTTGGACAGTAAAGGGATGAGCTTGAGTAGAAAGTCGTGTGTGGCGAGGCCGCGGGAGGGGGGGAGGCATGCAGCTAGCAAGTTCAGAAGAGCAGTCAGTGTGAAAATATCGATAGAAGATAGAAAGAGAGGCAATGTAGTCTATCGTCACCCTCTGTTGGTGTTTTTTGACAACTGAAGTGCGTCCCCTGTGCTCTAGGTTCACGCACAGCCGCAGTGAGCAGGACAGACACTACTCTCTCCCTTTTCTCCTCCCGTGCCCTGGGCGGCGCGCACCAAACAATGCCGCATTGGGTGCAGTCAAAGGCTATTCGTTTGACACTCTTCCCATCGCATTGATCGCCTCCAATATCTCACTATCGCTACAGATTTGCATCGCTCCCCACCTTCCCTTCGCTGCAGCCAAGGGAACTGTTTTATAGATATCCCTCTGCCCACTTCAGCGTGCCTCCTCTCGCTGCTCTTCTCTGCGTATGTCTAATGCAGAGGTTCAGAGGTTAACCTTTCAGATGAACCCTGCAACAGACAGATTCCATTTACTCATCCTCCCTCTCGTGGATTACACGCTTCAGAAAGAGTATCGAAAGAGCTTGGCAGCCTAAGCTGATTTTCGAATTTCAGACACTTTTGTTTCACGAGGAGCACCAAAGATAATGGCGGGGGAAAGGTAAAGGTTAGAGCTGTGTGTGGGTCGATCATGGACTAATAAAAACTGTAGATGTGGCTCAGCAGAAACTACGCATTTTATGCTGAATACAAAAACAAAGAAGTTCCGGAGAGCAGGACTGGTGCAGAGCAGTAAATCTGTTTTGGTAATGAGCCGTGTGTGTTTGGCATTACTGTTACTGAGTCTTAAGTGCCAAGTGAGGACGGCACTTCGGGTTGGGTTAAGGCTGCCCCCTCCACCAAGCGTCCCCTCCACACTTACCCTTCCTCGACATGAAGCAGGAAACCCTTTGACGTTAAGAACTAATGCGTCTTGTACTTAGAACGATGACAGAGTGCGCCGAACCACACAGGTAAATAGAAAAACACTTGCAACCGGAAATAGACTTAGCACTCTTGAGGAATCGAGCCGGTAGCCTTGAGTAGAGAACCAAATGACAGTTGTTTAGGAGAGTAATGACACCAGTAGAGTTGTTTGATCACCCTTTCTTGGTATCTTCCTTTGTTTCCATGCATAGGAACAGCGTGTGGAGGGGATCCGTTTATTGTGCGTGTCCTTGGCGTGTCTCCTTCACCGTATAGGAACAAAGGAAAGCTACCGACGAGCACCGAGGCACACTCCCACATTTATTGGTATCTTCCTTTGTTTTGATGCATTGGAACAGTGTGTTGAGGGGATCCATTTGACTGGGTTCTTGACGTGTCCCCTTTATCGTATAGGAACAAAAGAAGGGACCACGTGCAATGAGAGATCCATCCATGCATTCGTTTTTACTTTGTTTCGCTGTTGCTGACGGGTTCACCTCCATTCACGCTACCGGATATGATATTTAAGTTGACTGGGAACGCTGCGATAGAAAAGAAGAGACCGCCATTCCCTATATTAGTTTATCCTTTCCTTTCTTTTGCTGTTGCTGACTGATTCACCTCCATTCACGTTTACCGGATATGATATTTAAGTTGACAGTGAACGCAGCGATAGAAAAGAAGAGACCGCCATTCCCTATGTTGATTTATCCTTTGCTTTCTATTGCTGTTGCTGTTGTTGGGTATAATCTTTTAAGGTGATGGGGAACACAGTGATACAAAAAAGGATGCCACCATCACCACCTATGCCCTAATAAGTGTACCCTTTGATGTGTATTGCTGTTGCTAACCTTGCTTCACTGGGTATGGCTTTCAGGTTGACAGGGAACACGAAGATAAATAAAATAAAAATCAAGCTCGCAGCCCCCATGCACCACGAACTTTATCCATCACCATATTTTTACATCATATAAACTTTTTTTTTAACTGTGTCCCCTTCATGCACGTTCCCGAGTTTGTTCTCTAATTTAGCAGTGAACGTAGATATAAAAGTTAACAGTTGTCATCACACACCTCTACGTTTGATCAATCACTTCATGCACATCACTCCCCTCCCCTCTCCCCTGCTGCAGTCTCCCCCTTCCTCCTCCTCCTCTTTCCTCCCCTTACTCAGTCTCTCCTTGACCTATAGCTAATACCCACACCCAGTCTCTCCTCCCTCTCCCCTACTCTCCCCGCCTCTCCCCACTCCCCATCTTCAAGGGCGCCGCCTCCCCGCCTGTGACCTACTCTCGGCGTCTTTGTGAAGGGAGTGGACGGGCAAACAGCTGCGGGAGGGAAGGGTTGAGGTTTTGCTAAGTGTTGTCATGACCTACGCTTAATTTTTTGACCTGGTATCAGTCTTTTGGTGACCCTGATGTGCCTAGCTGATTGGTTCTTTTTGATTCGACTCGACATTCCACTATTTTTTTTCCAGCTGTTACTCGGCGTCCACTGCACGCTCCTTTAGTTTCAAGATGAAGCAGATTGAATTTTTTCTTCTTTTTTTATACAACAAAGGATACAGCTCAAGGGCATAAAAAAGTAAACTATAATAAAAAATAAAAAAGCCCGCTACTCGCTGCTCACAAAAAGAATCCAAAGAGGGGGCCGAAAGTGAGGTCAATTTCGGGAGTGACGGAAGAAAGGACATCAGATCTTGACATCCCAGTCCACTATCCCAAAAAGTGTTGATCTCTGACTCCAGGAAGACGACGCAGATGAGGAAGAGGAAGTAGAGGACGGAAGGAAGAAATAGAAGGAGAATACGGAGAAGGAGGAGGAGGAGGAGGACGAGGACGAAAAGGACTAGAAGAAGATGAAGAAGGAGGAAGAGAATGAGGAGTAAACAAAATAAAAACGAAAAAGAAAAGGGAAATAATAAACAACAAAATTGAAAAGAGGAAAGAATTAGAACCAGAAGACGACGAAAAACAGAAAAAAAAAGAAAAATAAGAAAACAAGATAGACAAAAACAACAAGACAAAGAGCCACTCCATCTTAAAATCCATCATCCAAAGAAAAAGAAAAATGAGAATAAAAATAACAAAAAAAGAATAAAATACCCCCAAAAACAAAACACAAGCAGCAGCAGCTATTTCCTCTCTCAAGTCCATCATCCATCACCTCCTCCTCCTCCTCCTCCTCCTCCTCCTTCTCCTCTTGTATTACTCACACCCTTTAATCGTAACAGTGGCGCGCCGTCCTCTGTGTGCAAATCCCTCGGTCCGGGCATTATTCATGAGCCCGGGAAATGCGATTATGTCATTTTTGCATCACTTCACACCTCCGACGCGTTTGTTTGTTCAGCTATTGTCCCTTTTATGGAGTCACGTGAGTTGCGAGACGAGCGGCTTTCTCAACTAATTACGTCGAGATGGAAACATGTATCATCAATTCAAGCAGGAAAAGAAGGGAGGAAGACGTTGATGGCGGGAAAGAGAGAGAGAGAGAGAGAGAGAGAGAGAGAGAGAGAGAGAGAATTAAAGCACTCTCTCTCTCTCTCTCTCTCTCTCTCTCTCTCTCTCTCTCTCTCTCTCTCTCTCTCTCTCTCACACACACACACACACACACACACACACACACACACACACACACTTGAAATTCTGTAGTGTGGTGGTTAGCGAGCTCAGTCTCCAAGCAAGAGGTCCAGGGTGGTTGAATTCGAGGGAGACGGATGGGCAGTCTCCTTTAATCCTTGCCATCTGTCCCCCCAGCAGTGACTAGGTACCGGGTGTCCGTCGGGGGTTGTGTCCTTCCTCCTGGGTTTGTGGGTGTGATGTGAGGGTCCAGCAGTACCTTAAGATCAGTCACTTGAGTCTTTCAGAGAGGATACTGGCTTTCGATCGGGAATCCAGCGCGTGATCAGACCATGAGGGAAACTTAGACAAACACAGAAAGACAGACAGATAAACAGGCAAACAGATAGAGGCAGAAGATAGCGTTTGGCAGAAAGGGAGATGAAGGGAGAGGGACTGACAGATGGATGGAAAGATAAGCTAATATAAAGCCAGAGAGAGAGAGAGAGAGAGAGAGAGAGAGAGAGAGAGAGAGAGAGAGAGAGAGAGAGATTAGTAGGAACCACATTAAAGTGTAAATCAAGAAGTCGAGTCATCAGCAGAAGCGCCGCACGTTATTAAGAGGTGCAGCGTGACGCGACGGAGACAGAGAGAGGAAGAGAGTGGGAGAAAGAGAGGAAGAGAGAGAGAGAAAGAGAGAGGGAAAGGAACGTGACATGCGGAGAAGGGGAAGAGAGTAATAGAGCAGAATGGAGAAAGAGGGGAAAGGATAATAGATAAATAACTTGAGTGCGTGGGTGTGTTAGATAAAGTAGAGAGGGCGAGGGAGGGAAAGAAGAGATGAAAAGGAAAGGAAAGGAAGGGATATTGATGTGTGAGGGTGACACAAGGGGATGAAGGAGATGAGGAAAGATAAGGAAGAAGGGGAAAGGGTAATGGAGAGCGCTTGTGTTACTGGAACGCGAGAGGAAGATAGAAAAAGAAGAGGAAGGTGTGATAAATGAGAGAGTTGAAATGCGAATGATGGATTAACCTCAAGTAATGGAATAGGAAGTGAGAAAGTGGAAATAGATAATGGATGATAGAAAATGAAGGCGAAAGATGAAAAAGGGGAAATTGATAATGGAAAATAGAAATGGAAGGGGAAAGTGTGATGAATGAAGGGGTTCTGATGAGACGAACTAAACTTAAGTGATGAAACAGAATGAGGAAAAGGGGAAAAAGATAATGGAAGAGAGAAAAGGAAAGCGAAAATGTGATGACTGAAAGGGGTGAACTAAAGTATTCGTAGGATTAAGAAAACGGGAAAAAAAATCAAGGAAAATAGAAAAGAAAGGGGAAACTGCGCTAAATGAAAGGGTTGTAATATGACGTAATAAATTGACTCATGAAATGGTAAAAAGAAAAGGGATAATGAAAGAGAGAAAATGAAGGGAAAACTGTGATAAATGAACGGGTTTAAATATGACTCGGAACTTAATGTAAAGGAAAAAGATAGGAAGAAGGGCAAGATAATGATTTAATAGTTACAATGTGATGAGATATTTAAGTGAATTATGAAGAACCATCAAAAGAGCCAACGAAGGGAAAGGTGTAACGGACGAAATGAGTTAATTAAACGTTACAGGTGAGATTAAGGGGAACGTAATTATGGAGAGTGAGGAAAAGGAGGAGAGATAACGATTTGAGTGCCTGAGAGCGTTAGATAAATTAGAGAGGAAGACAGCTGGGAAGACAGACAAATGGAAAAGGAGTGAAGGATGACAGACTTTAAATGCTACACGTGAAAAAGAGAAGGGAGTGCGTAGGTCTCCCAAGAAATGCAAAACGTGTGTGTTGAATTTTAAGAGGAGGAAGGAGGCGAGATGACGGACGAAAGAGCTGGAAAAGACGTGAGAGGAGATAAAAGAAGAAGGATCGTGATGAAGGGGAAAGATGAAGGAAGGGTCTGGAGTGCCTGTGTAGATGATACGTGGATATAGAAAGCATAACTATGGAAGCGGTAAATATTTGGAAGCGGTTGCAAGAGAAAGGGAAGTTGAATCGGCAGAAAAAAATTGTGTCAGTAGATACAGCATTGAAATAGGTAACTTTGGGTATGGTGAGTTGGTAATAGGTCGTAGAATTGAAGAAAAAATAGGTTGTTAGGTATGACTTGGTTAGGTTTGATTGATTTGGGTTAGATTTGGCTTGGATAGGATAGGATTTGTTAGCTTAATTTGGGTTTGGTCATGTAGTAGATACTGGATATTAGGTAAGGTTGGGTAGAATGAGTCTAGCGTGCAAAACTGAAGGATAGGTTAAGTTAGATATGATTTGATTTAGTTTAGTTTAGTTGAGTTGAGTTACGATTGGTTTGAGTTAGGTTTGGCTTGGATTAGATTGGCTCTGTTAGGATATTTGTTAGTATACTTTGCTTACGTTAGGAATATTTAACGTTTGGATTGGATTGGATAGGCATTGTTCGGATAATTGCTGGGCTTATATGGGCTAGGTTAGGATTAGTTAGGGTTAAATTTGGCTCTGAGAGAATAGGCTCTGCTAGGTTAATTTGGGTTGGGTCAGGTAGATATTCGAAATTAAGTTAGGCTGTAAAACTGAGAAGTAGGTTAAATTAGGTACGATTTGATTCGATTTCGTTAGATTTCGTTTATTTTCGGAAAGATTTGAGTTAGATTTGGCATAGATGGCATAGGCTACGTTAGGTTTGTTTGCGTTGAGTGAGGCAGTAGATATTGGAGAGTGGGCCGGCAGAAAGTGAAGTTGAATTAGCCGAGGAAAGGGAAGGCGCTGGTGAGATGCAGAAATAGGGAGCGACTATGGCAGGGCAGGAAGGGGAGACTCGGGCAAATGTGGCAGAAGGGAGCGAGAATGAGATGCACGGAGGAGAGGGGAAGAAAAGACCCGACTTTCTCTCTCTCTCTCTCTCTCTCTCTCTCTCTCTCTCTCTCTCTCTCTCTCTCTCTCTCTCTCGCACTCCTCTCCTTTCTTTTTCTTCTCTTCTCTATTCTTTATTCGTTTATTGCTGTTCCTTTCTCCGTTTTTCGCTGTCTTCTCTTTCTCTTTCTCTATTTTTCTTTTATTCTCCCTCCCTCCCCCCCTCCCCCCCCACCCCCACCCCTGGCCGGAGCTAAATGGCTGCCGCTCCGCAAAACTCCAAAGGCAGTCTCGAGAGAAAGAAGGAAAGAGAGAGAGAGAAAAAAAAAGGGCACGAAAAAGGGGGAACTAAAGGAAAAGAATGGAAGCTAATCAGGAAGCATTAAAACGCCACGCTGAATCGTCCCCTTTATTACACCGTGGAAATGGAAAGAAAACGTATTATCCTTCTTCAACCCCCCGAGAGATTATTTGCTCGTGACCATAATCCTTTTTTTCTTTAAACTTTTAGAGGACGTACGTGAACGGATTTATTATTAATGGATGCTCGATAGCTCTCTGGCAAGTTTATTCTCCTCCTCCTCCTGCTTGGTCCTTCCCTCTCACGCGTCTTTCTTTCTGCTTCCTCCCCGCTGCATGAGTTTGTTATAAGCGACCGGACGCAGCAGGTGTAGAGGAAGTCACCTTTAAGAGATTGGTATAGGTGTTGCCTTGCCCGCCTCTCGCCCTGCGCCTGCAGCAGAGGACTCTTCAGCAGGTCACGCATCGGCACCGTCAAGTACCCCATACACACACAGCTCCAGACACTCCGACGATATTCAAAAGCCCTCAGGTCGTCTTGCTTGTCCACACACTATTGACTGACTTTTGTTTGTCCCTCAGGCCTCAAACAAACAGCACCCTAGTGACACCTGATAGCTTTTTCTCCTCAAGACATGCAAACACCAAGCCTGACATTACTGATCACTTTTATGAAAATATATGTTCGTGAGAAGTGGTTTTAGACATAACTGCTTAATTAAAGAGGTTAATTGCTTCACTCGAGACCTTTCCCGGAACTCAGCTTAGAGAGTTGTGGTTGGTTTGATTTTCTACGAACAGATTTATTGACGCACTGGAAGTTGTTATACCTTTTTAAGCTTCTCGCCAAAAAAAAAAAAAAAAAAATAGGATGTTCGCCAAATTTTACGTATCGTCATTCCGGGGGCTTCGTGGCGCAGTGGTTAGCACACTCGACTCACAACCGAGAGAGCCCGGGTTCGATTCCCGCGCGGAGTGGAAAAATTTGAACGGCTTTTCCGATACCCTACGCCCCTGTCCACCCAGCAGTGAATGGGTACCAGGTATTAATCGGGGGTTGTGTCCCTTCTCCTATAAATCCTTCTTCTTCTGTCTCTTTCCGGCATATGACCACAAATGTTGCGCCGACTAAACGAAACTTTCCAACTATCGTCATTCTTATCGCCAGGGAAACGAACGCGACTAGAAAATTAACCTGAGCTATAAAATTAGTGTTTGAATATATCATTTTATTTCGACCCTAGTTAATAAATAGTATACCTTATTTCAAATATTTTATTCGTAACTGTTCGCGATGTAACTATAAAACAATGAAAAAATGGAAATATAAAGAGGTCAGTTCATGGCAAAGCAGAACATTTATTTTTTACCTTTGCAATATTGAAATAAAAGAGAAAAAAAATGGTAAAAGACAGTTGTGCTGAGGACATGATCCGACTAACTCAGATGCACAGAATGGATTTTATGCTCCAGTTTTTCTTTGTCATCTATATATCTATATCTATTTCTATCTATCAAGAGAGAGAGAGAGAGAGAGAGAGAGAGAGAGAGAGAGAGAGAGAGAGAGAGTGCATATGGTATTAATATCGAAAAAATTGAGGCTTTGTTCCATAAAAATGTATCCTTTGTTAGGAGCAAGAAATAAAAGGATCGACAGAAACAGCAAATTTAAAATTGTGAAAAAAAAAAGTCACAGTGATGCATTCATAAAATAAAAAATAATAAAAAGGTTAATATTTTTATGTATAACTTCTAAAAAACATTACCAGAGAATACTGGAAAACAAGTATTGCTGTACTGAGGCACAGACAGATGATCGAAGTTGAAAAGAACAGGAATAAAAAAGATGTTTTGATTCACGAAAAGAAATACAAAAACAGGACAGACCAAGGGGGAAAAGTGGTCGGGAAATTTGTCGCGTGTGTTAATTGTACAACGGGAAATGAAATAGAAAACTCTTTATTTTTCTTCCCGTGCTTTGTCATACACATGCATATGTATATCATATATCTAGATCTATTTATCTATCTATCTACCTATCTATCTATCTATATTTAAATCAATCCATCTATAAGATAAGATAAGATAATTTATTTATCACATTGTTGTACATTAATGCATACAAGTGAAAATCTTTGTGGCCACAAGCTCCAAAAGAGTATAAATACAGCGTACAATATATTATTTAGAATGATATAGTATAGTATGATTTATAATAACTTACACAACATACATTAAAACGAACAAAAAAACATAATTCCTATGAATAAACATGGTTGAAGAGCACAATGCTGCTGGGAAGAAAAGATTTTTTATAACGATCTGTTCTTATCCGGGGTAGAGGCGGCCTTCCTCCTGACCTTCAGAACATAAAGCAGTCACTCAGAGGATGGCTTTGGTGCTGCAGTATTTCTCCACTTGTTTTAGTGCAGCCACTCGATGTAATATCTCTGTTGCTGTTACATCTGCACCTAACCTTTTAGCCTTCCTAACTATTTTATTTAGCTCATTTTTATCTGAAGAAGTTATTTTTTATACCAGGTAGTAATTGAAAAATCAAAAATTGATTCTAAAGTGGATTTGTAAAACAAGCTAACTATTTTTTTTTTATCTATATGGACATTATTTAAAATTCTGAGAAAATGGAGTCTTTGGTTGCATTTTTTGATGACTTGGTCTGTGTTGGCATTTCCTTTAAGTTCGTCATCGATTAAAATTCCGAGATATTTATATTGATTTACCCGCTCTACAGGTTCCCCATCTATACTGATATTATCTGGAACCTTTATGAACTTTTTCCTAAAATCTATTATAGTTTCTTTGGTTTTATTTACATTTAATACTAAATAATTTTCTCTACACCATTCAACGAATTTTTGGAGCCGAGTTGTCATGTCTCCTCTCCTCTCTTCCAGGGGCGGCAGAGTCACCTCCTTCAGTCTCTCCTCGTAAGTAGAATTTCTCAAGCTGGGAACCTGTCTTGTAGCATCTCGAGCGTGTGCATATATTTGTGCCTGTGCCTTTGTCTTTGTCTGTCTGTAAATGTGTATAAATAAATGCAGAAGTACAGAAATTAATGGAAAAAATGGACTAAGAAGTTTTTGTCGCGAGTGTGTGACTTAAACGACGGGAAAAAAATAAAACTCCGTAATTTTATTTTTCAAACTGATACGAACGCGACAAAAACACGAGAAAAACAACAACACCGTGGACAGCAAAAAAACAGAAGCTTATATTCCGAGGCAGACTTTAGCAAACTTATACTGAGCTCTGACGCAAAAAAAAAAAAAAAAAAAAAAAAAAAAAAAAAAAAAAACGCAGAAACACGAAAAACAGCAATAATAACAAAAAATAATATACACGAGATCAATCAAGCAACCCTTTCCTTCGCTGCCATGAATGAATAGATAAAAAAGAAAAAGAAATAACAAGAAAAAAACAAATGCTTATACTCCGAGGCAGACTTTAGTTAACTTATACTGAGCCCTGACGCAAGAAAAAAAAAACATCACAGAAACACGAAAAACAGCAATAATAACAAAAAATAATATACACGAGATCAATCAAGCAACCCTTTCCTTCGCTGCCGTGAATGAATAGATAAAAAAGAAACACAAAAATAACAAAAAAGCGAGAAAAATATAAATACAACACATTTAAATTCCGCAACAGACTTACTTTGGTTAACTTCTGATCCTCGAAGCAAAAAAAAAAAAAGGAAAATATCACAAAAAAACAAGGACAAAACAATAACAAAAATAAACAAGAGATAATTCCGGCAACCCTCTCTTTCACGGTCATAAACAAATATATAAAAAAAATGCAAAAAACTCACAAAAACACAAAAAAAACAAGAGGAAAGCGAAAAGAATATAAAGAAAACACGCAGAAAAAAGTAAATAATAATAATAATAATAACAAAAATAAACAAAAGACATCTCCGGCAACCCTTTCTTTCCCTCCCATCAACAAATATAAATAAAAAAACGCAAAAAAAAAACACGGAAACGAACAATATATACAAAACACGCGCACTAAGCCGGTTGGTAACTTGGCGTAAAAAAAAATGAATAGAAACGTCAGGGCCCGGAAACGCGTGTATTTTGGGAGCAAGAAAGAATTGGATGCAGGATGTGGCGTGTTATTCCTCTGTTAGGCAGCCGTGTGTGTCTGTCCGTCTGTCTGTCCGTCCGTCTGTCTGTCCGTCCGTCCGTCTGCCCGAAATAACAAATGGTCTGCGCAATTACTAGCGAGAAAGAAAGAAAGAGAGAGAGAGAGAGAGAGAGAGAGAGAGAGAGAGAGAGAGAGAGAGAGAGAGAGAGAGAGAGTGAGTATGAGTGAGTATGAGAGTGAGTGCAAAAATTAGCATACTCCTTATTTATTTTTTCTTTGTCTCTTCCTCTTCCCTCTCCTCCTCCTCCCACACCTTATTATCCTTCTTCTTTTTCTTCTTCTTTTTCTTCTTCTTCTTTTTATTTCTATATTTATTTGTATTTTTCTTCCTCTTCTTCTTCTTCTTCTTCTTCGAAATAGACAGACAGACAGGAAGGTATACAAACACCCACAAAGCTGCATAAGCAAACATAACAAACACACTAACTCCGGATTCCTGAGCCACGAGAGAGAGACAGACACTCACACAGAGAAGCAAGCACACACACACACACACACACACACACACACACACACACACACACACGGACAAACAAACACAAGACAAAAAGCAAGCGTTCCTCGTATACCTGAGGGGCAACAACACACACACACACACACACACACACACACACACACCTCCTTACCCCCAACCCTCCCCCCCCCAACCCCACACACCCAATCCACCCCCCACACACGCGAAACGAGAGAAGACAAATCCAGGAACCCATTGTCGCCAGTACACACACATTTTCCGGGCGCCTCCTAACCAAACTTTTGCCTCCGCCCGCGTCTGTCTGGGCTGATCCGCGCTGGTTGTTGGCAGACGCACGTTATCGTCGGTGCTTTCGGTGAGCTACACGGGGACTTTTCGGGCCGTTGAGGGCAAAAAGACAGGATGATGGGAGTTCTTGAAGTTGCCGGAGCATTCAAAAGGTCACCGGGTTTGCCAGTGTAGTTGGTGCATAGTAAGCTGGTTCTTAGGGTGAGTTAGAGTCGCTAGGGCATGGTAAGGGAGTCACGGGGGCTCTCAAGATCGTTCTATGAGTGTTGTCAGTGTATCTGTAGGAGAGAAAAAGAGCAAGGTTGTATAGATGAGGCTTGAAGGGAGATGCTCGGTAAAGGGGCTCTGTGTCACCGGGGCAAGCAAGGAGAGGCCGCAGGTTTTCTTAGAGATGCTGGAGGATGAAAGGGTGACTAGAAGGTGGAGTTACTTGGGATGGTTGATAGTGGTAGTTGATCTTTTTTTTTACATCCTGAAGAAAGCCTACTGGCGCTATAGACGGGGATGTAGAAAAAAAAATCAACTACCACAGTGACAAGGCTGAGAACAGAACACTTTGCATATAAATAGTAGCGCCTCGAGTTAAAAAAAGAAAAGTCGAAGGTAAAACTATCAGCTGTGTCAATGGTCGGTGCAGAGGTTAGGTTAGGTTAGGTTAGGTTAGGTTAGGTTAGGCAATGTGAGGTTAGGTTAGGTGAAGGTAGGTTATGTGAAGTTAGGTTAGGTGAGGGTAGGCTATGTGAGGTTAGGTTAGGTGAGGGTAGGCTATGTGAGGTTAGGTTAGGTGAGGGTAGGCTACGTTAGGTTAGGTTAGGTGTTCTGAAATGTATGTTAAGATACGTAAAATAAATATCAAGTTTCGTTAGGTTAGGTTAGGTTAAAGGGTTATGGAGATTGACGGGGATAGGAAGAAGTGTATTATGTATCAGAACACTTTGCATATAGATAGTAATACCTAGAGTTAAAAAGAAAAGTCGAAGGTAAAACTTTTAGCTGTGTCATTGGTCGGTGCAGAGGTTAGGTTAGGTTAGGCAAAGGGTTATGGAGATTGACGGGGATAGGAAGAAGTGTATTATGTATTAGAACACTTTGCATGTAAATAGTAATACCTAGAGTTAAAAAGAAAAGTCGAATTGTCGGGGATAGGAAGAAGTGTATTATGTATCAGAACAGAGGTTAGGTTAGGTTAGATTATGTATTAGAACACTTTGCATGTAAATAGTAATACCTAGAGTTAAAAAGACATGTCGAAGGCAAACTTTCAGCTGCCAAAGAGGTGTGACCGGAATGTGATTTAGAGAAGCGAGCAAACCTTCTTAGATGAAAGATAAAAAGTTCAACTGGAGAAGGTGAATGAATGTTAAAAAAGGGTAAAACAAACCACTGGCAAAGCAATATATAAAAGACATACCTCAGTGCAACGGATGAAGCAACTAAAGATATGTTGAACGCGTGCGCAATGAAAGGAAAATGATAACCAACACTAAGGTCACGAGTGTAATGAGTTAATCACCGGAGAAAAATATACAACGGGTGAGTAACGTTAATCATTTAAGACCGCGTGCGCAATGAAAGAAAGGCAATCACTAACCCTAAAATAAAGATAATAATGAAGTAATCAGTGAGAAATATTCAACAACGGATGAAACAACTTACTGGGACATTTAGTGGCACGGAAGAGACGACCGGCGAGATAAGGATAATTTTACGATGAGATTATGCAGATGACATTGCGTGCGTGTGGCGAAAATCACGTTATATACTACAAAGGTTACGTTACCGGATGTGAAGGCCGCGCCGGGTGCTGGGAAGGACGTGACAGTGCAGGATGCTGGGTTATGTTAGGCTATGTGAGGTTAGGTTAGGTGAGGGTAGGTTACGTTAGGTTAGGTTAGGTGAGGGTTGGTTACGTTAGGTTAGGTTAAGTGTTCTGAAAGGTATGTTAAATATATATCAAGTTTCGTTAAAATCAAAGTTAGGTAGAAAAGGGTGCTGAGGTTAAGTTAGGCTATGTGAGGTTAGGCTAGGTGAGGGTAGGTTACGCTAGGTTAGGTTAGGTTAGGTGTTCTGAAAGGTATGTTAAGGTACGTAAAATATATATCACGTTCGTTAAAATCAAAGCTAGGTAGAAAATGGTTTTGGGTACTGAGTTGAATAGTTAAGTTAGGTGTTCTGAAAGGTATGTTAAGGTACGTAAAATATCTATCAAGTTTCGTTAAAATCAAAGCTATGTAGAAAAGGGTTATGGGTATTGAGTAGTATAGTATGTATGAAAAATATGGTGTTCTGAAAGGTATGTTAAGGCATATAGTTTTTAGATCAGGTTTCGTTAGTTAATATTTGCTCTGAGGTATCGAAGCTAGGCACAGAAGATAAGTAAGGTTAGGTGTGCAAAAGGTTAGGTTATTTGATTTGTAGAGTAAGAAGTGTAGTATGAATTGCAAAGGTAGAGGTTTACTGAAAGATATGTTAAGGTATATAATATTTAGGTCAGGTATCTTAGTATTAATGTATGCTATGAGATGTCAAAGCGTGGTGCTGAAGTTAGGGTAGGTATCTCAAAGGTGTGCAGGAGCTTATGGTGATTCATTTGTATAGTAAGAAGTGTGGAATGTGTGAAAAAGGTTGAGGTGTTCGGAAAAGTATGTGAAGGCATGTAAGAATTAGATTAGAAGAAGAGATGATGTTATATTATATTCCAAGGGCTCAGTATATTCACCCTTTAATCTGTCCTCTGATACTGAATACTTTCTTTTTTTGTATTTTTTTCTGTATCTTTTAGGTTTTCTTCATTATTTTACGTTTCTTTCCCATATATATAAGGTCCTCAGTTACTTAATACTTTTTCTTTTTTTAGTATTCCTTTTTTTCTGTATCTTTTCTGTTTTCTTCATTATTTTACGTTTCTTTCCCATATATATCTTCCCGTGCTCCTTATATTCCCCCCTCACTCGTTACTCAAACACTCCATGGCCTACCTTCAACCCCTTCAAATACCAGTGTCTCGAGCAAGGGACATTCTTCCAGCGTAGAGGTGAGTGACTTGCGTGCCCAGGCGGCGTATATCGAGGCCGCGGGAAGGCGAGACATTTTATTCCTGACGTTGAGTGACTTGATCCGTCCTTGACTTTAGGTCCCGCGTGTACACATTCACTCGATTTTCTTTTTCCTCCCTGCGGCTCGAGTTAAAGTGTCACACAGCTGATACTTGTTTTTAACTCTCAGTAGAAGAAAAAAGTACAGAGGTTGACTCTTTCTTCGTTTTAATAGTAGATCAGACAGTACAATTCTTTTTTCTTTTTTAGTGGTTAGTTAACGATACTGAAGGGGGACATTTTTTTTTTCGGTGATGAAGAATGTAAGGAGAAAAAGTACAAAGGTTGACTCATGCTTCGTTTTAATAGTAAATCAGACAATGCAATTCTTTTTTTCTTTTTTAGTGGTTAGTTAACGATACTGAAGGGGGACTTTTTTTTTTCGGTGATGAAGAATGTAAGGAGAAAAAGTACAAAGGGTGACTCATGCTTCGTTTTAATAGTAGATCAGACAGTACAATTCTTTTTTCCTTTTTTTAGTGGTTAGTTAACGATACTGAAGGGGGACTTTTTTTTTTCGGTGATGAAGAATGTAAGGAGAAAAAGTACAAAGGTTGACTCGTGTTTCGTTTTAATAGTAAATCAGACAGAACAATTCTTTTTTCCTTTTTAGTGGTTAGTTAACGATACTGAAGGGGGACTTTTTTTTTTTCGGTGATGAAGAATGTAAGTAGGCGGCTCAATGACCTTCTCGTAGCCTAGATAAAGTGGATCCTTGTATTACATTTCTCATCTCCATTAACATTTTCATAGACCTCTACAATACAATTCTTTTCTTTTAGTGGTTTAAATCAACGTTACTGAGGGGAATTTTTTTGTGAGATAAAGAATGTTCGATGAGT
Organism: Eriocheir sinensis; assembly: GCF_024679095.1. Taxonomy (NCBI): domain Eukaryota; kingdom Metazoa; phylum Arthropoda; class Malacostraca; order Decapoda; family Varunidae; genus Eriocheir; species Eriocheir sinensis. Next base: position 2,060,036 of record NC_066570.1, read on the forward strand.
GAATTCAATGACCTCCCCGTAGCCTGGATTAACGGGGTCCCTGTATATTTCTCTTCTCGTTTACATTTTCATAGACAGAACATTTTTTTTCTTATAGCGGTTTAAGTCCACGTTACTGCGACAAAGAATATAAGAAGAGAGAACTTAATGACCTTCCATAAGATTGACTTAGAACCTGTACTACATTCCTCCGTTTACATTTTCATAGACAGAACATTTTTTTTCTTATAGCGGTTTAAGTCCACGTTACTGCGATAAAGAATATAAGAAGAGAGACTTTAATGACCTTCCATAAGATTGACTTAGAACCTGTACTACATTTCTCCGTTTACATTTTCATAGACAGAACATTTTTTTTCTTATAGCGGCTTAAGTCAACGTTGCTGTGATAAAAAATATAAGAACAGAGAATTTAATGACCCTACATAAGATAGATTTAGTCCCTGTACTAGATTTCTCTTCTACATTTACATTTTCATAGACCTGTTCAGTATGATTATGTTTTTCTTTTAGCTGTCTAAGTCAACGTTGCTGCGATAATGGTGTACGAAGAGAGAGTTCAGTGGTCTTCTCCGAGTCTAGATAAATTGGGTCCCTGTGCTAGGCCTGCATATCTCTCCTCCGTTCGCCTTTTCATAAACCTCAACAGTATAATTCTTTTGTTTTAGCGGTATAAGTCAACGTTGCTGCGATAATGGTGTACGAAGAGAGAGTTCAGTGGTCTTCTCCGAGTCTAGATAAATTGGGTCCCTGTAGTAGGCCTACATATCTCTCCTCCGTTCGCCTTTTCATAAACCTCAACAGTATAATTCTTTTGTTTTAGCGGTATAAGTCAACGTTCCTGCGATAAAGGATGTACGAAGAGAGAGTTCAGTGGCCTTCTCCGAGTCTAGATAAACTGGGTCCCTGTGGTAGGCCTACATATCTCTCCTCCGTTCGCCTTTTCATAAACCTCAACAGTATAATTCTTTTCTTTTAGCGGTATAAGTCAACGTTCCTGCGATAAAGGATGTAAGAAGAAAGTTCAGTGGCCTTCTCTGAGTCTAGATAAATCGGGTCCCTGTGCTAGGCCTATATATCTCTCCTCCGTTCGCCTTATCATAGACCTCAACAGTACAATTCTTTTCTTCTTTTAGCGGCCAACGTTATTGCGATAAAACTGTACGAAAAGTAAGTTAAACAACCTTCCTGGAGTCTAAATAAGTTGAGTCTTGGTACTATATATCTCTTCTACGTTTGCCTTTTCATCGACCTCAACAAAACAATTCTTTTATTTTCATTTGTAGCGGTATAAGTCAACAATACTGAGGGGACACAATTTTTTGGGCGATAAAGAATGTACGAGGAACTTAGATAAATTACGTGGCTGTAATACATTTTTCTTTTACGTTTTATATTTTCATTTTCTTTTGCGGGTCGAGTCTTACACACGCCACCAAGCTGATACCATTTTTCTTTTTTATCATTGACGTAGAAAATGTGAAGGGTAGTTTGTATAGCTCGGCCTTGACTTTATACTGCGTTGACATACTGTATTCACAATTTTTCTGCTTTTTTTTCTTAATTGCCACAAAGCTGATCCCATTTAAGTTGCTTTGAATACACCGAACGTTGTATTGTATTCCGTCACCGACCTCGCATCGTGGTTGTATACTTCACTGATCTTTTTTTCTATTCTCTATTCTATCATTTATTCTTTCTTTTTTGTGTGTGTATTTTCTGTTCTTTTTTTCTGTTCTATTTTTCTTAGCTTTCAATTCTACGTTTCTTATCAATTCTCACGGTTTTTTTTCTTTCTTTTTCTTTTTTTCTTTCTTTCTTTCTTTTTTCTTTCTTCCATTCAATCACTTCCTTTCTTCTCCGTCCCCCCTCACTCACATCCCTTAACAAGATTATTTTTCCCCTTCCCCTCTTTCTCATTTTTCTCTACTTCCTCTTCCTCCTCATCTCCCTTCTCCTTCCTCATCCCCCTCCTCCTCCTCCTCTCATTTCTTACAGTTCGCAACAATTTTTCCCCTTCCCTCTTTCTCATCATTCTCTACCTCCTCCTCCTCCTCCTCCTCCTACTCTTTCTTTTACTCCTCCTCTTCCTTCTCCTTCCTCATCCCCCTTCTCCTCCTCCTCCTCTTCCTCTTCCTCCTCCTCCTCTCATTTCTTACAGCTCGCAACAATAGCCACTAAGCTGTTAGTCTTTTAAGTGAGAGTACAAACATCGGCCAGTAATAACCTTGAATCGCGCTCATGAACTCCAATTACTCTTCTTTACCTTATTCAGCGGCTTAAGACAAGTTTTAACGAGCTGATTTTTATTTTCTTCAACAACAGCAGCAAATGAGACCGCAAAGAGTGAACTGCATTGCGTCTTTAACCTTAAATGAGACTCATATATACATCGGGTTTTATTTCTGTTTTTTTTTTTTTCTGTGAGTAGTGTCGTGTATGTAAACTGGTGCTTTTTTTTCAGCCGCAAAGAAAGTGTAAATTGTACCTCGCCATCAGAAAAAAAAATCGAAAACTAAAAAAGAGAACCAAAAATGAACCACCAAAAAAAAATCACACAAAGAAAAAACGCTTAAAGGAGAAGAGACAGAAGAACAAAGAGATACATAACAAAATAACGTTGAAAAATAAAACGAAGAACCAAGAAAAATCAACAGAAAAAATCACAAAAAAATCACACAAAGAGAAAAACACTTAAAAGAGAAGAAACAAAGCAGAACAAACAGATACGTAACAAAATAACATTGAAAAATAAAACGAAAAACCAGGAAGAATCAACAGAAAAAAATCACAAAGGTACAAAAAATATTAAAAAAAAGAACCAGAGAAGAACCAGCAAACAAACCACAAATAAAGTAAAGCAAAAACCAAAATTCAGGACATACACTAAAGCTACTCGCATCCCCAGTGCTCATCTCCGTCACACTGGCCCTTGAACTTATAAAACATTAAATAAAAAAGAACAACCACCAAAGAAGAACCAACAAGAAAACCCGAACAGAAAATCGAAGAAAAACACCGCACACAAGCGCGTTCCAGTAAAGGTTCAGCGAGCTTGGACGGTTACCTTGTGTCGGGTGTTTGAGGGACGGTGTTATCCTGGTTTATGGAGGAGACCAGTGACGCCTACACCTCCAGGCGGCTTAGGAATAGGAGGAGGAGGAGGAGGGGGAGATGAAGGAGGAGGAGAAGGTACAAAGGAGACGGTAATAGTGGCTGTGCAGTATGAAGAGGAAATGCAATGGAGGTGAGAGAGGTTATGGGTGCGGAGGAAAGAGGAGAAGGAAGAGGGCAAGAAGGAGAATAAAGAGAAGAACATAGGGGAGGAAGAGGAGGAGGAGGAGAGGAAAGAAGAGAAACGAAAAGACGAATCGTGTTTAGGAAGGTGAGTGAAGGAGAGACGAAGAAGAAAGAATGGAACAACAAGAAAGAAAGAACGTAAGAAAAAAAATTAAAAAGCACCACAGTAAAAGAGAATGAGAGAAACAATAAGAGAATTAGAAAGAGAGAGAGAAAGACAGACAGAGAAAGAGAGAATAAGGGAAGGGGGATTAAGCTACACTAAGTAAGGGAGATTAAACATTCACAGAAGCGTGGGAGGAGGAAGCTGGGAGGAGAAAGAGAGGATTTCGGAGATAAGCAAAAAGAAAAAGCTGCAGAGGGAGAGAGAATCCTCCGTTAAGGGAGATGGAACAAGGATAGGTAAGTCAGAGTGCGCCGAGGGAGAGAGCGAAGGGAGGAAGGATTATCGTGAAGATCTCTTGGGGGACTCCAGGGTATAACGCGGAGGTGCTGTTGGGAAGTAAGAAGAAAGGGTCTGGGCCTCAGCTTTTGGCCCTGGTCTGGGTTTTCTTAAGATAGATGAGGAGAGAGGTGGAAGGCGGAGGTAAGGAAGACGGAGGAGGAGGAGGAGGAGGAGGTGGATAAGAGGAGAAATCATACCAAGGGAAGAAAAAGAAATGGAGATGAGGAGAAAAGGAAGGAAGATAGGAATGGAGAGTAGGAGGAGGAAAAAGAGGAGAAGAAGGAAAATCCATGCCAAGGAAAGAAAAATAAAGTGGGAATGAGGAAAACGGAGGTAAAAAGGTAAGAAAAGGTAGAAATGGAGGAACGAAGGGAGGCAGATGGGGAAGAAACTTGGACGAAGGAAAAGTCGCCAGAAGGAAGGAAGGAACGAGGAGGAGATGGAGGTAAAAATATGGAGGAGTCTTGGGTGTTTCAAGGGGTGGAGAGGGAATAGAAGAAGGGAGGAAGTGAGGTAGAAAGAGAGAGGGGGGAGGAAATGGGGAGAAATGACGAAAGGAAGAGGAAAAAGAGGGAGGAGGAGAGAGGAATTTCTTGAAGAGGGAGAAAGGGTTAAGTGTGAAGATATATAGGAGAAGAAGGGATGAAAAGAGGCATAGGAAAATGAAGGAGGAAAGAGGAAAGGAGACCAGATGGAAGAAAACTGAGGAAGGAAGGGATAAGGAGGAGGTAAAAATGAAGGAAGGAAGTTAGAAGGGAAAGGGGAAGAAGGGAAAAAAGAAAGAAGAAAAATATCATTGGTAGGGGGAAGGAAGTTGGGAAAGGAAGGAAGAGGAGGATGAAAGAGACGAATTGCAATAAAGAAACGAGGGGAGGAAATATAAGGAAGGTCTCGAGAAGGAAGAAGAGTGAAGGAAGAGACGGAGGGGAAAGCATAGAATCAGCGGGTCAGCCATTCAGGGGAGCAGAGGAGGCGCACGCCGGCCAATGAGAGCTTAAAAAGGAGGCGAGGGATCTGAAGAGCTTTGGCGGGCAGGACGACGAGGAGTGGAACGGGGAATATTACTACTACTACAACTACTACTAATACTAATACTAATACAATTGGAACTGTTATTTATGCTACTCTTTACCTTCCATTCTCCTATCTCTTCCTTTTTCCTCCTCCTCCTAATCCTTCAAGTTTTTTTTTTCTGTTTGCTTAAAGAGAATGGCTACACACACACACACGCACACACACACGTATCGACATTACAATAGTATCCCCTCCTACCCCCCCCCCCCCCTCCCTCCAGTCAGCTTACCTCCGTTCCTAAGACAGCGGCGTTTCTGTATAGCGAGTCTGATGTGTTCTTTTTTCAGCCCCCGCCCGCCGCCGCTCCCCGCCCACATAAATCCGCTAACACATTTTTGAATCCCCACAAAGCCACACAAAGCAGCTCATCCGCTCCTCCTCCATCATCGCCACTATCATCACCATCATCACCACACATCATGGGCTTTAACACGTACTAAAAAGAAATCACTTATGTATCGAGGGTTAGTGAGATCGGAGATGAGCACCGATGCCATCAACACCATCATCACCACTACCACCGCTATCATCACCACTATCACCATTCTCATTACCACTATAAAAAAAATTCGCATATATTTTCACTTAAGTAACAAAGGTCAGTGGGACGGAGATGAGCGCCGAGGCCACGCGCAGCTCACCATCAACACCATCATCACCACCACTATCATCACACATTACCGTCATTAGCACGCATTCATTTTTTTTTTTCATCCGCTTAACAAGGATCAGTGTGGTAGAGATTAACGCTGACTTAAGCTTACTGATGACCGCCACGTTAATCATGGAAATAAAAACCGCATTGTGTTGGTCATCATCATCATCATCATCATCATCATCATCAACGTAATCACCAGTTTCACCACTCTCATTACCACAATCTTCCTCATCCCCGTCATCATTATCAGCATCCTCATCATTGCTATCATCGTCCCCCTCTTCGTCAGGCTCATCGTCACGCACTGGGTATTTCGACTGATCTGCGTATATTATTTTTTCCCCTGCGTTGTATCACCAAGTATTGCGTAATTAATGTTAGACCCGAGACTGCCAGGAGGAGGATTATTAGAGAAGGCAGCCATGTATATTGTAGCTCTTGTTATTATTATTGTTATTATTATTTTTGTTATTATTATTATTATTATTATTATTATTATTATTATTATTATTATTATTATTATTATTATTATTATTATTATTATTATTATTATTATTATTATTATTATTATTATTATTATTGTTAGCATTATTAAAAGTTATTTGATTATTAGGAGTAGCATGGTAGTAGTAGTAGGAGTAGTAGCAATAGTAGCAATAGTAGCGATAGTAGTAGTAGTAGTAGTAGTAGTAGTAGGTGGTGGTGGTGGTGGTTTAATTGTAGCAGCGATCTTGTTTTTGTTATTGCGTATTGTTGTTTGTTTTCGAGTAGCAGCTGCAGTAAATTTTGTAAGTAGTTGTTGTTGTTGTTGTTGTTGTTGTCGTCACCGCTGCCGCTACTGTTACTGCATTCAACAATTTTTCAAACCCGCGGTGGCGTGTGACCTGTATTTTTCCCTCGTTGACACCCGTGACCTGAATGAATGGCGTAATTAAGATTTAACACCGAATTAAATGGAAACGGCTCCGGTGATGCTGTTCGGGGGGATGAATTTACAACTTTACTTTGATGGCGCGGCACGGACAAGCACGAATCTTCACTCTCTCCATTTTTCACCCTAATTCCTGCACGCTGGCTATTTTTGTCCTGTGGCGTTCGTTCCCTGCTCCTGTCCTTGTCCCCTTCACCTGCTTGCTCGGCCCACACACCCTTGTCTCTCATTTCGATAGTTTTAAAGTAGAGCGACGGAGAGGGGCAGCGCAGGTGTACTGGACGGAGGGAAACATCGGATCCTTTACATTTATTCTTTTCGCTGGCCCTCCCGAGCCCGGCCACCCGCCCCTGCGCTTCGCTTTAACTTTATAATTCAACTATCTGTCGCCGCTAACTTGTCCACCGCCACCCTTCCCTCACCCTCTCCTTCGTCTTCCCCTCTCACTGTTGTTCTCTTTCTCATTTTTTGTCCGTTTCTCCCTTTTTTCCTCTCTATCTCTCTTTTTCCGCTCCGCTCTTCTTTCCCCCTTTCTCTTTCCCCTTCACTCCCTTCTCCATTTTTCCCTCCCTCTCTTTCTCCCTCTCTCTCATTCGCTCTCTTTCTTCTCTCTTTTCTTCTCTCTTTCTCTGCCGCTCCGTCCTTCTTTTCTTCTCTTCTTTTTCTCTCGCTCCCACTTTCCCTCTCTCTCTATTTCTCTTCCGCTCTCTTCTCCCTCTTTCCCTCTGTTCTTCTCCGTCGTCTTTCACCCTCCTTATCTCCCTCTTTCCCTCTCTTTCTCTCTTTCCCTTCCGTTCTCGTCTCCTTCTTTCCCTCTCTTTCCTTCTTTTTCCTCTCTCTCTCTTCTTCTTTTCCACTCTTCCTCTTTTTCTTCCGATCCCTTCTGTCTTTCCCTTTCTTTACCGATCCCTTCTCTCTTTCCCTTTCTTTTCTGCTCCTTTCTTCCTCTTTCTCTCACTTCCTATCTCTTCCTCTTCTACTCCCTTCTCTTTAGAGCTCCATGGCGCACCGCTGAGAGAGAGTGAGTCCACTATTTTGTCGATACACAGGCTCAGTGATATTATACTCCCAGATTTCACGGCGCGGGGCAAAGGAAAAACTTAATCTAGGCGACTGGAGAGAGATACCTGACTTTCATATTCCGTGGACACCTGAGTCGCGCCGTTCATAGCTTTCGTTGTTTGATGCTTCGCTGATGGACTGAATTAACACGGCGCAGAGGGCGGAAGGTGAGAGCAGCCCGAGGTCGGTTGCATAAGTAATGTGATGAAATGTTGTGGTAGGTACTCTGAGGGACGGAAGGGGTGCGCGAGAGAGAAAGGACAGGTGAGTTTATGATTAACGTCTGTGGTTTCTGATGCAGTGAGTTAACTAGGAACAGAAGACTACATGGTGAGAAGGGAATGCAGAGCTGATGTATTGAAATGTATTAGAATGTATTTGATATATGGTCATGTGAACGAAAAGAATAAAGAGACAGCTCAGTTTAACAGATTATTATAAACTAAGAACAGTAGGCAAAAGGTTGTAGGGAATTTGAGGCTGATGTAGTGTATTTGAATGTACGAATATTAGAGTATGGAGATAGTGGTCATGGGAACGAAAGGAATTAAACAAAACCTGAGTGTGAGAGAATATTAGGTTATCTGGAGTACTTCATGCCATTCGATAACAAAATATGGACTGTCAAAGGTGTGAGAGAAATTTTGGGGCCAGCTAAATAAGTAATGTCCTTGTTAATGCAGTCATGTTAACGAAGGGACGAAGAGAAAGCTGCGTGTTATAGATTATTAGGATACCTGCAGTGTTTCATGGCATACGATAACGAACTACAGAATGCCAAAGGAGTGAGAGATATTCCGGGGTTTATTGAATAAGTAATGTTAATAATCAAAATAACGAGAAAGGGATAAAGAGACAGCTGAGTTTCATGGCATAAGATAGTGAACTACAGAATGCTGAAGGTATGGGACAAACTCTGGCTGAGTAAAATAATTAATGCCCTTGTAAACGTAACGAGAAGGGGTGAAGAGACAGGCGCGTTTATGATTGATTCTGAGGCTTCCTGTGGTTTAGAATGGAGTGTGTTAACAGTGAACAGGAGGCTCAAGGTGGGAGGAAATCCAGAATTGCTTGCATAATGAATACCCTGGCAGGTGGTGGCAGCCAGGAGGTCGCAGGGATCAAAGGAAGGCGGAGACAGGTGAGGGGACGATAATTTGATGCTACAGGGGAAAGAAAATTTGGGGTTGGCTTTCTTGATAATGTCCGGGCAGATGGCGGCAGCTGGGAGGTCACGGAAACAAGAAAGAAGTGAACAGGTGCTTTTAGGTGAAACTGCGCTAATTGAAACTATGGAAACTATATTCACATTAACTCGCCTCATGTGGGCTTTTTTGTTCTTAGTTGGGCTTTTGTGCTCTTTGTCGGGCTTTTTTGTACGTTGTCGGGCTCTTTTGTTTTTTGTTCGGGCTGTTTGGTTTTTCTTCGGGCTGTTTTCCGGGCTTTTTTTGTTTTTTATTTGGGCTTTTGGTTCCATGTTCGGACTTTTTGGTTCTTCAGTCTGTTTCTTTGTTCTTCAGCCGGCTTTTCTGCTCCTTGGTCGGGCTTTGTTGTTCTATGTTCGTCTTTTTTTTGTTCGACCTTATTGTACTTTCATCGGGCTTTTTGTTCTTTGTTGGGGCTTTTTTTGTTCTCTGTTCCGGTTTCTTTTTGTTCTTCGTCGAAATTTTTTGTTCTCAGTCTTTTTTTCTGCCCTTGAGCTGTTTTCGTTGCAGTAAAAAAAACATTACAGCTCTCCTCGTTCGATCATCCCGCTACGCCTATGTCACAACTCCCCTCATGGTAACTCTCCCCTCACGCTCACATACAAACCCTCGCATACAAACTTCCCCTCATACGAATTCCCCCTCCCAGTATTAGCGGGAATATAACGAACGATTGGGAAGCGCGGGAATCATTGTGTGTTTCATCAACAGTCACTTTCATACTGTTGATTACATAGCGACAAAGAGATCGGTGACTGTGTAATTAATTATGGCGCTACCTGTGGATTCTAAAGGACCAGAGCCACGGATGGCGGTAGGGGTGCGGAGGTCAGGCGATGGAGGTGATGGCGGCGGGGTCGTACGTGGCCGCAGTCGTCCACAGCGGATAAATAAAAGCAAATGTTCCGGGGAATCGAGCAGCTTCAGGAGTTAGAAGGGGAATGCAAATGAAATGGTGTAGTGCTGAGTGTTCTTTTTAGCGTGTCGGGGTTCGGGAAAAAGATAAAAGGGGTTCGTTTCCGGGAAAGTTTTGCGCCGGTCACCGCCTCATTACCCGGGGACGAAGGGTGCCGCCCCCTGGCAGCACGGCGTACCTGCCTGCCGTGAGTACTGTACGTGTGTGTGTGTGTGTTCGGGGGGTTATCACTGTAATGAAGAACAATTCATTTACAATAAATCATACTGTGCGCCATAATTAACTGAAGCACATTTAATCGGCGATGATGAATAGTCGCGACGATTCTAAACAGGTCAAGGTTAACTTTATTATTAGTCCATGGAGAAAAGTGAGGCAGAATTATATGTATAAAGTTATATGCAATACTTCTTCCTACATGACCACACTTTCAATGTAAATCCTAATGGCTCAGGAGGATGTACATGGTATACACCGAGATCGATATATATATATATATATATATATATATATATATATATATATATATATATATATATATATATATATATATATATATATATATATATATATTGGATTATTAAAGTACGTGTGTGAATCAAAGAGCATGAATGGGTCTCAAGAATATGTTTAAAATGGTCTATAAAGAAATGTGAAACTTAGCAAGATGTAAAATTCTACACTCATTATACTTCTCGTCCGTCGCACAAAGGGTCGCGTGATTTTGCCTGCGCACTCTGCTGCAGTGTGGCCTCGGCGTGCTGAATGCACGGTCAGGCCGGCGCGGACACACGGGATTTAAAAGGCTCTAAATATACATTGCACCATTTTGTGCAAGTTGCCCACGTGACTCAGGCCTCACGCACATACTCCAGGACCCAGAGAACTGCATCTTCTTACGAAAGCCCAACCGTTGACACACAACACACACACACACACACACACACACACACACACACACACACACACACACAGGTCATGACATAAGCAATATTCAGGAATTTGGACGCCACTCCGGAATGTGGGTCCATCGTTGAAGGAATAATGCGGCCGCGGCGGAAAGATGCGGCAGTAAACAGAGGCCAGCTTTAAACATGATACTTTGACCATTTCCCGAGCTAAAAGAGAGCGGCTTATAAAGTTGCTTACTAGTCACTCCTTGCTTTGGGACGGAGCAATATTAAATAGGAATAGTTTGTTATTTCTTGCTTAAAATTTGAGTAGCTTTAGAAATAGATAGTACGTTTTTTCTTGCCTCAATGTATTGGAACTTCAAAAGATATTTTCTTGCATGATTGTTTTAAATGGTTTGCATCGCGTCTCTCGCTAAAATGAAATTGCTTTGAAGAACTGATTATATATCATTTCTATTTAATCGAGTACTTCAATAGAATTTCTTATTTAAAACAAGAGAACTTTTGAGTAATGCAGCTCGTGATGTCGTGCCTTCAAACAAAACAGCTTTAAAAAATTGGCCACGTGCCGTTTTTTGCCTCCACTCTCCACCGGCCGCGCGCCGCTCCTGGCTGCCCGGAGGTATTTGCCGACGGGGACGCCAGTGAAAAGCTCGCCCCGCTGATGCCGTGAGTCCATGCACACAATTCCCTTTGACTGACTGCCTTCCCATTGTGCAAGCGTCATTTTTTCGGAATACCATATTCTGCGGGAGGTTTCGTTGGCAACGGTTAATTTTGTTTGTTACTGTAAAGTAAAAACGTCTTAAGACTCACTTTTCTTTCTTTACATTGTCCATTCTAGTACAGAATAGTGCATGTTCATACCAGGTTCGGTTAATCGTCTTTCATATTCACAGATAAAAAGTTTAATAAGTCGTCTACTTCACTTAAATAGTAAGTCTCTTGAATGTCAAAGCCTCTATACGCATTTTGTTTCTCTTCATTGCATTTTGTGATAAAAAAATATTCATATCCCAGTCAGGTGTGATGGTCCTACAGATCCAAAGGCAATGAGTCAGCGTTGCCAAATTATCGTACTCATCCCATTTTATTTTCATAGTTTCGGACCGGTAACTATGGCAAAAAGGGAGAAAAAGAGCATCAATAAATGACACCTTTAACGCTAACTTTAATTTTCTATCGTTATTTGTGCAGGTACGAGAGTTTGAGACTTAAAAATGATAAATACAATGTGGTGAATACGATAATCTGGCAACGCTGCAATGAGTGTTTGTTTTTCTTCATAGCCGCCATGATTGTGTTGTTCTAAGGCTGACATTCCACAGTACTCACGGTATTGTTTTAACCTGTAGCAATGAGGAACAGGTATTACATATAGACACCGAATTCGATAGATTGTCCTCCAGACCCAAGTACCTCAATTTTTAGACTTGCAAAACTACCACGAATGTTTAGACTTGCACTACCACTAGACTGCCGTAAGCTATTCGTTAACGTTCAGGTAGATAATGAGTAACAGGTATTGTATGGAACACCCAGGTAATCACTGCCACTATACTTCTCTTCCTCCAACGTAAGCTTCCTCTTTTAATGTTTTAGTCATTAATGAGTAACATACCGTAACCAACAATCGGCGGAGCATAGCCAGCTTAACAATCACGACTTCAAACACAATCACAATGTTTGCTCTCGCTGCGGCTCAAATATTCGGTTAGCTTTGCCAGCCAGAGGGATTTCATTTGATCATTTACTTCATGAGCGATATACCAGGCGGTCATATTGTACGCGAGTCAATATTCTGCTTCATTTAACAAACAAGTGAAAGAAGGACGGCTCGTGGCATGCAAATCAGGTCGTTTTGTGCGGTGTGTTGAGCCGCGGGGACCAGACATGCTGACGCCGAGAGAGAGAGAGAGAGAGAGAGAGAGAGAGTGAGAGTGAGAGAGAGAGAGAGAGAGAGTTCTAAAAAAAAAGTCACGCACGAAAAGAGTCGAGGCTATGGCCCTGCGAAATCGAGCCTTTTGAAATTTAACGAAGTCGAAAAAGAATAATCGTAAAAGAAAGATACACGTTGCCGCCGCCCCCCAGAAAGGAAAAGGTAAATTATATTAGATTCCCCCTCAAAAAAAAAAAGGTTTTCTGTGTACCCCTGTTTTTAGTGTCGGTGCGAAGCTGTTCTGGGGAGGTAAAGAGCGAATTTTGTGGCCTCGTGGGGGTGGCTGGCGAGGCGGGCAAGAAAGGGGTGGTGGTCGTGCTGGTAGTGGTAATGGTGGTCGTGGGAGGAGGCGACGGGGGGATCAGGGAATGTAAATGGCAGAAAAATAGGAAAGTCTAGCAATACAAAACAGTGAAGGTTGATGAGGACAGAATAGGTGGATGAGAGGGAGAAAAAGAATGATTTGGAGGTAGCTTGGGCGACGGGTTGGTAGAAAAAGGTAAAATCCAGCAGTAAAACCGTAAAGGTAGAGAGGTCTGGGATCGTAACTTTAGAGGAAGAAGGGTATAAAAGATGGACGGGGAGGAGAGAAAGAATGATTAAAGTTGGTAAAGAAAGGGTTAAGGGAGAAGAAAAAGCCATTTGGAGGGCAGAAAAGGTAGATGGGGAAGAGGGAAACGGGAGGAGAAAAGGTGATTAGAAGAACAGAAATTGTAGATCGGATGGAAATGAAAGAAGAAAAAGTTATTTGAAGGGCAGAAAAGGTAGATGGGGAAGAGGGAAAGGAGAGGAGAAAAAAAAGGTGATTAGAAGAATAGAAATGTTAGACAGGATGGAAATGAAAGAGTGATTAGGGAAAACAGGTAAAGAAGGAATGATGATAAAACAGTGAGGATTGTGAGGATGGTGAGGCTTGAACGCATGATTGTGTTCGAAAAAAGTTGTAAAAGGGAATCAAGTGAAGTTACACAGCGGGGATATTTGCGGTAGAGTATAGTTGCAGGTTCGAAAAAAGTTGTAAAAAAGGAATTCAAATGGAGTGACACAGCGGGGAGATTTGCAGTATAGTATAATTGCAGGAGCGGACCGATTAAAGTCGTGAAAATAATAGGAGTTTAGAAAATGAGGGAGTGTTGTAGATGCTGTGAGGCGTAATAATGATGGAAAACGATCAAAGGAGTGGTTAGGAAGCTTAGGATAATAGGAACGGTGGGAATAGTAGAGGTTATAGTGGCCGAGTAGTGAGGTTACGTATAAGGAGTGGAGACTGTGAAGCTAAATGCATAATAGTGAATGGAGAAAGGGGCGAGTGGGTAGTTTTTTTTTTTTTTTTTTTTTTTTTTACAGCAAAGGAGACAGCTCAAGGGCACACAAAAAGCAAGCATTAATAAATAAAAAAGCCCGCTACTCGCTGCTCCCAAATTAGGCGAGTTTAGGCGAATGGGGGTAACGAAAGTATTTAAATAAAGGAAAGTCATATTGGAAAGAGGAGGGTCGGTAGCTTGGATTGACCAGCGATAAAATGGGTTGAAAAGTTGAAGGTGTAGAGTTACAGTTACTAATTCATTCGCTTATTAACTAACATCGAAAACACAGCAAGCTACACCACAAAAAAAGGACATGAAAATTCGGTCCAACAAAACATCAAATCAAAACTACACAACAAAAAATGACAACGCAGAAGTTAAAAATCAGACTCAGCTTCAATAATTAGGTGATACTGAGATACGATTCATAACGGAGAGCAGAAATGAGGTAGGTTATGTAGATGGAAAGTTAAAATATAAAAGATATGAGATTCAGCGGGAGAAACAGGTTGGTTAAAGTAGAAGAGAGGTAAGGAAAGGTAAATACAAAGGTTGAGAGAGAGGGAGAGAGGGAGAGGTGAGGAGGGGGAGAGAGGGGGAAGTAGATAGGATAGAGAGGGAAGGCAAATACGAAGGTTGAGAGAGACGGAGAGAGGGAGAGAGGGGGAAGTAGATAGGATAGAGAGGGAAGGCAAATACGAAGGTTGAGAGAGAGGGGGAAAGGGAGAGAGAGAAAGTAGATAGGAAAGAAAAGGAGGGTAAATAAGAGGGTTGTGAGAGAGGGAGAGAAACAGGTATGGAAGTAGATCGGATAAGCAGGGTAGATTAACCGAGTACATAGGAGGTTACAATCAAGAGACAAGTTAAAGGGGTTAGGGTAAGGGGGAGGTAAGGTACAATAGTCAGGATAGGATGCATGGGTTCGGGGGAAGGTAGGGGAGGAGTAAGGTAAGGTAAGCAGGTGTAATGTGTTTAAGGTAAAGCAAGGTAAAGTAAGTAGATGTAGGGTTGTGAAGATAAAGTAAGGTAAAGTAAGGCAAAATGGGCAGAGGAAAGGTAAGTTAAGGCAGGGTGAGTCCAGGTCAAGGTAGAGGAGGTAAGGTAAGGCAAGGTAGGTTAGGGTGAAGGTAGAGGAGAGGTAAGGAAAGGTAAGGCAAGATGGGATTAGATGAAGGTAGAAGTGAGATAGGGTAAGCCTGGCAGGGTGGAGTGAGTCTGGGGAAGGTAGAGGAGGGTAAGGTATGGTAAGGTAAGGTAAGGCGGGAAGGGGTGAACGTACAGGAGAGGTAAGGTAAGCCAAGGGGGGTTAGAGGTGAAGGTGAGCTGGGGTGAAGGTAAAGGAGAAGTAAGATAAGGTAAGGCAAGGCAAAGTGGGTAGGGGTGAAGGTATAGGAAAGGTTTGGATATGTAAGGTAGGAAAGAGGTAAGGAAAGGTAGGCAGGCAAGGGGTGGGTTGGGGTGTCACGCTCGGCTGCTTCCTGCAAACTGGTGGCCGGGTCAGAGGCAGAGGGAGCCGTTTTGTGGCTTGTTAGTGCTGCGGGGGGCGTGGAGGGCGCTGGAGACGGAGGGAGGGGAGGAGGGAAGATCATGTACATCTGCCACTACTACTACTACTACTACTACTACTACTACTACTACTTCCGCTGCTGCTACTGCTGTTATAACTACCGCTGTGCCAATATTACTACCACTATTGCAACAACTACTACTACCACAACTACTATTAATCCTACAACCATAACTAACACATTACTACTACCTCTACTTCTTCATCAACATCAACGAGAACAATAGCTACCGCCTCTACAACAACTACTACTGTTATTACTACAACTACTGCTACAAATACTACTAATGTTACCTTCACCGATATTCTGCAACTGATCATGCTGGCAACTTTTAGCTTTTCCTTCTCTTTCTCTGTTATCGCTATCGCTGAAGTTGTTTTGCCAAAGCTGCCCCTCAGGATGGCAAACTCCACTGCTCAGAGAAAGTTTCAGGGTGCTCTCCGTCGCATCTGTCTTCTCAACGCGAGTCTGTCACAACCTGATGCTGGTTTTTGTTTTTGTTTTTTTCAGCAAAGGAGACAGCTCAAGGGATTGTTGTGTGTCATGTTTAAATTAGTTCTACCTTGCCCGAAAACTAATTAGCATTTCGTACCTAAGTTAAATGACTGTCTTGATGAATTAGTATGAGTTCCTGTGTCGCCTCCTCCGGTTCTGTGTTTAAATCTGTTTGCAATTTTTATCTTCTCGTTGCTCGATCCGTCTGAGACTTTTAAAACCTGGTAGCAGCGGGGATCATGTTTCTTAGTGGTCCCTCTAAGCGAGAAAAATGAGAAAAAATCATCCCTCACACAAACCATTTCATAATATATATCAAAACATTTGTGATCAGTTTATGCATCATCTATTTTGGGGGGTTTATATCATGGCACAAATTTGGCCCGTCGCTGCTACACGGTAAAGCCACAAATTTAGCCCGTCGCTGCTCATCCTGTTTCGCTATTACTTTCAAACATTGTAATACTTAGCTGATCTTCGTCAACTTCACCCGCCTGCGTCTTTCGATTTTACTTTTGTCTGCTCTGTAAAATTGGTTCTTATTTCATTTCCTTCAATGTTACTTTCTTTGTCTCGGTTTCTATCACAATTCGTCTTCCTGTTTGTTGGTTTTTGTTGTTGGTTTAACCCATTTATTCCTGCGTTTCTCTCAAATACATTGCAAATTATATTAAGTTAAAGTAGTAGGTCATCACTTCCAAGTATATGTTCTCCTTTCCCTTTATATTTTAGCATCAAATGTTAAAATAATTTGCTGGTGTTTGTCGTTAAAATTCTTCATTATCTACAGGCATTATTAGGGCACTGCACGACAAACTATTAGGCCACTGCAGAACATATACCTTTCCCAGCGTCACTCACCTCCCTCTGATGTCAGTGAACTCCATTCTGCTCCGACAAACTAATTTAATTTCATCTGTCAGTGATTCTGTCTAACCTGACGTCTATAGATTATCAGCCGTCACTCTGTTGTTTCAGTTGTCTGTCTGTCATCATTCATACGCAGACCGGATCAAGCTCATCTTTTTTTCTCTATCATCGTTGGAATATCTTCAGCTTTAGTCTGTCCCTAATCCACGATGCTCATTTTTTTGTTGCTCCATATCATATGAAGCGTGCATCACCGATTAAGGACACTCTTTTTCAAGCCATTATTCTCCCCCAAAATACATTAACCAGCCAGCTAATAAATCCTCTCATCAAACATGCCAGACAAATAGACCATCCTTTCCCTGTCATCTATGTCGGCATCTTTCATTTTCAGTTTCGAGCACGATAAAATTTTGCTGATATTTGTTGTCAGCTTCACCTCCTCTGTCCTCTTTATCTCCTTTCATAAAAAAATAAGTAGGTCGTTGCGTCCGTGCCATTGATGTCGCCTTGCCAAGTGAGAACCAGGTCAGCAAGCATAGAGGACCTAATGCGTCACGTGCGTCGGTTAGCTTGTGTATTGATGCGTTGATCGGTGTGTGTGTTGGAGGGGGGATCATTGGCGGTGGTGGCGGGTCAGTGGAGGCGAGTCTCTGATGCCGGTATCTGTTGGACGGTTCAGTGCACTTGTGTCAGGAGCATTCTCATCACATAATGCCTGAATCGTTCTCAGTACCATGTAGTTGAACTCTATCCTCGCGTGGCTGTAGTGTATGCCCTCAACTTCTTTACCTTTACTTTTACTCATGAATACAGAGTGTAAGTCTTGTGTCGTGGCTCTCATCCCTGGGAGCAAGGAGTTATTTCAGAAGCATTCCCATCACTGAAATCCCTGAAATGTTCGCACTACCTTAGAAGTCAACTCTCTCCCCATGTACACAAGATAAGTTGGGTGTCACAGCTTGGATCTTTCTCTAGTGTATGAGGCAAGGACGAGTCAGGGGTTTCATGTTCACCAGGCTGCCCCTTCTGGCCGCCCTCAAGGTCTATAGAGCTGCGACAAAAATACCTTGCTTCTAACTTCCTTGTGACCCGGCGGCTTCTTTCCACGTTGCGAGTCATGTGAGACAGGACGACAGAGGAGGAGGAGGCAAGGAGAAGAGAGAGAGGAGGGAGGATGAACTGACGGGGCGGAGACACTGCAGGGAAACGGGAGTCACAAGTGGTTAAGAGTATAAGGGGTCAGTTCCTTTAGTCCACAGCTGAAAGTCATGTGAGACAGGACAAAGGAGGGTGAGGAGCAACGGTGCCAGCTTGTCTTACTCAGCCTCTTATATTTACCGACTTCCGAACCCAAAAACTGTCTCGTGGATCCCAATAAGGAGACTCACTTATAATTATCGTTAAAATAGTTAATTCCTGATGTTTCTTGGCAATAGTTAGGCGTCAGAAACCGGTAAATACTATGCTCTGAGTACGACAATCTGGCATCGGCGGTGAGGAGAGAAGAAGAGAAGGGAATGGAGGATGAACTCGCGGGAAGGGATGGGGACTTGCTGTTGCGAAAGGGGAAATACAGAGACACAAAGGGTTAAAAAAATGGGTACCAGTTCCTTTAGTCCACTACTGAACGTCATGGCTCAGGCTGTTGTGTCGCCGAGTGTGTGAGACAGGAGGACATTAGAGGATGATAAAGATAATGGAGTGTAGGATGAACTGTCAGAGAGGATGAGGAGACTTGCAGCGGTTGGTAAAAGTGAAGTACAGAGACACAAGAGGTAAGAAGTATTAGGTATCTTTTCCCTGAGTCCACTGTTAAACGTCTTGGCTCAGGCTGTTGAACTGTCAGAGAGGATGAGGAGACCTTGCAGCGGGTGATAAAAGTGTAGTACAGAGGCACAAGGGGTTAGGAGTCCACTATTAAACGTCTTGGGTCAGGCTTTTGTGTCGGCGAGTGTGTGAGGAGCCTTTTCCACGCCATGCCTCGTGCTATTCCCGGCAGAGTGATGGGACTGCCCGCCACATCCACCACTCCTGCCTCGGCGGCCACTCACGGCTGCTTCACGGTGCTGTTTGTCCTCGTTGTCATGTTTGCTTCCGTGTTTGTTTTCATGTTTCCCAGGTCAAGTGTTTTGTTATTGTGGCTGTCTGATATTTTTTTTTGTTAATGTTGATGTTATCGCTGTGCTTATCGTAAGTATCGGTATTGCAATTTTCTTTCAGTAGAGGAAGCCGCTCAAAGGCAAAATAAATGAGAACAAAAAATCGCTGTGTTAGAAAGTATAAGTGAGTGGCCGAAAAGAGACGTCAATTACGGGTGGAGAGGTGTCTTGATACTCTCATTGTTTTCTCTCTATCCACCACCCTCATCCTCAGCCGTCTAAAGGGGCTATTACACTGGGCAAATTTTCCGTGGATCTTCAGTCAAACCACGATTCCCGCTGGCGTGGTTCTCATATTTCCGTGGTTTTCTGACGTGTCCAAGATCTTCCAAAGCTACGATAGATTTCACCGAAGGACGACGGTATTACTCACCATCATCATCAGCAGCAGCAATAACAAGAAATAAATGAAAACCACGCTAGCGGAAATCGTGGTTTGACTGAAGATCCACGGAAAATTTGCCCAGTGTGATAACCGCTTTGGGAAGGTAAGCTGCATCACTTCCTGGGTCCTTCACTCGTGCTCACTGCGTCATTACACACCAAGAGGCGGTAAAGGAGATAGTTAGGGGAGTAATAGCATTAAGATTTTTCCTGCCACGTCCGTCCCTCCTCCTTTCTCCTCCATCTCCGCTATAAAGTTGGGTTGAGTGGGTCTGTCAGTCATTCTTAAGACGCCATTAGTCACCACGGAGATGCCTGGCCCTTCACCTGACCTGCTCACCAGCCCCACAATGCCGATACAGTTGCTGGTGGTCAGTGTTTGTCAGGGATCATGTATTTCCTCCGTCCAGTGACTTAACACAACACGGGAATGCCAGGACACCGATTTTGTTTATGAATTTTCTCTTTTGAC
Organism: Eriocheir sinensis; assembly: GCF_024679095.1. Classification (NCBI taxonomy): domain Eukaryota; kingdom Metazoa; phylum Arthropoda; class Malacostraca; order Decapoda; family Varunidae; genus Eriocheir; species Eriocheir sinensis. The sequence continues at coordinate 2,079,738 of NC_066570.1, forward strand.
CGATAGATGCAATTCAACGGGCGAATTTAAGATGCATGAGCGTACCTGAAGTCAAGGGCAGCTGGAGTAGGATGCATCGGGTGTGTTTAAAGGTCTTTGTTGCTTTTTCCAAGGAATGAATTGAGTATACCTGCCAGCGTCCTTATTCACCTCCGACTAAGAATAGAACATTGGTATAGCGTCTGGAGAAGGATTGCAATTCTATACAAGGAAAAACTCTCCTGCCTACTACAACTACCACTACGACTACTACAACTACCACTACTACAAATACTACTACTACCACTACGATTACTACAACTACTATTTCTACTACCACTACCACTACTACCCCAACTACTACAACTACTACTACTCTACGTAATGTTAATGTGAACACTTATATTCTTTAAGGACGTTTCATAAATTCCATTACCATACTATTCCGCCCGTAAATCCAATTAGTCGTAGAAAGGAGCGTCGCGTAAAAAGGACCTGAGCGCTTCAAGTTAATGGACGTGCTGGAGCCGTTTTGACGTAATTTGCATAAAAGTCTGTAATATCATAAATGTGTTCGCTCCTGCTTTTCCCTCTTTTATTCATTCTATTTATTCGTATTTTGTGTGGGCGTAAGTGTGGGAAAGGGACCAGTTTTTTCTTTAGGGTATATTTTTATTCTTTGTTGAGGGTACGTTTTTTTCTTATATTTTGGTATGGCTTTTTTTTTTTTTTTTTTTTTTTTTTGAAGCGGCAATATGGAGGGGAGAGGGAGCTTCGGTTACGCTTTATCTGTTTTTGCGTGTTTTTTTCTCAATCACGGAAACCGAAATAACATGCTTCTTTGTTTTTCATTCCTGTTATTGTAAGGAAAGCAATGTTTGCCGATGACTTAAAAAGAAACTATAGAGGAAAACACACACACACACACACACACACACACACACACACACGCACACGCACACACACACGACCGTCATATGGCGTGATTTCCTTAACTTTTTATTTTTTTATTTCTCACTTTACAGAACATCAAAGAAAGAAAAAATAGTTAATAATTTAATGTACTTTGAAGTCCTGAATCGTTTATTGACGGATAATGAAGGAAAAAGACCAAAAACACAGAGAGAGAGAGAGAGAGAGAGAGAGAGAGAGAGAGAGAGAGAGAGAGAGAGAGAGAGAGAGAGAGAGAGAGAGAGAGAGAGAGAGAGAGAGAGAGAGAGAGAGAGAGAGAGAGAGAGAGAGAGAGAGAGAGAGAGAGAGAGAGAGAGAGAGAGAGAGAGAGAGAGAGGAGGAAAAAGGAGGAGCTATTTTTACAACTCTCCAAAATGTATTTCTTCGATTCTCAGCAAAATTTCAGATATTCGAGACGAGACACTGTAACACGGAAATATATGTACGATCGCTTCCTCTTCCTCCTCCTCCTCCTCCTCTTCCTCTTTCTCTTCTTTTTTATCTTCTCCGTTTCCTCCTTCGCGCATCTCTCTTCCTGTTCTCCTTCTCCATATCTTTCCTTCTTATCCTTCCTACTCTTCTCCATCATTCTTCCTCTCCTCTCCTGATCTGACAATTCTTCCTGTGTGTGTGTGTGTGTGTGTGTGTGTGTGTGTGTAGAGAAGGTACACACACACACACACACACACACACACACACACACACACACACACACACAAACACACGAGTTAAGGGGATCGACATTTTTTCTTCTTTTTTGTACCTTTCCTTTCTATTTGTCGGCCTGTTTTTGTGTTTTTGGTGGGTGGGTTTTTTTTTTTTGGTTTTTTTCTATTTGTCTTTCTTTTCTCTTTTTTGTTTTTGCGAGTTTGTGACTTGTTTTGTACGTGTCTGTTGGCTTGTTCGCTTTAGTTATTCTCTCTCTACCACCACCATCACCACCCATGTCATCACCACCACCATTAACCCACGCCATCACCACCACCATCACCACCTTAGAGAAACTACAATAACACAGTGAAAATATCCGTAACACATCACCCATCACCACCCATGTCATCACCACCACCATTAACCCATGCCATCACCACCACCATCACCACCCATGCCATCACCACCCATGTCATCATCACCACCATTACCACCCATGTCATCACCACCATTATTAACCCATCCCATCACCACCACCATCACCACCCATGTCATCACCACCCATGTCATCATCACCATTACCACCCATGTCATCACCACCACCATCACCACCCATACCATCACCACTACTATTACCACCCATGCCATCACCACCACTATCACCACCCATGCCATCACCACCACCACCATCACCACTTATCACCACCACCACCCCCATCAACATCCCCTACCACTTTCACCCCCATCATATTCACCAAAATTTCTTCCACCACCACTAACACCACCATCCACCTCCACCAACTCCACTGGAAACACAACACCATTTACTACTGTTACTACCACTACCACTACTACCATCACAAGCACCACCACCACCACCACCATCCTCATCATCATCATCATCGTCATCATCATCAACGATTACCTGAAATTGTAAAAGTTTCCGATCGATGCGGTTAACGTAAACACACACACACACACACACACACACACACACACACACACACACACACACATCCCCTCCTCCCTCCCCCTCACACACATCAATACCCAAATAACATGTTGACAAAAAAAATCTACGTATTTTATTTTTTACTTTTTTTTTTTCATTTCACGCTCCAACCGTGTGTGTTATCGTTACCAATTGGCGTATTTTTCCCTTGCTCCTGTGCCGTGTTTTGCCTCCTCGCGGGGAAGGTCGACTTACTAAAACATGCACCGAACACAAACAGGCGCGAACAACACACTCCCTCTTGTGGCTCTGAATTCGTGAGCGCTGCGCAGGGAGGCAGGCGAGCACAAAGAGACCGCTTACTGGGAGAGCGCTTATGAAGTAATCTATATGGAAAATGTCTAACGATTTATAGATGTAGTTTGTAGAGTGAGTGCATGGCCTTCCAGAGAGTTTGTTTACGTGTTTAGGAAGTAATCTATAAGGAAAATGTCTAACGATTTATAGATGTAGTTTGTAGAGTGAGTGCATGGCCTTCCAGAGAGTTTGATTACGTGTTTAGGAAGTAATCTATAAGGAAAGCGTCTAACGATTTTAAGATGTAGTTTGTAGAGTGAGTGCATGGCCTTCCAGAGTTTGTTTACGTGTTTAGGATGTAATCTATAAGGAAAATGTCTAACGATTTAAAGATGTAGTTTGTAGAGTGAGTGCATGGCCTTCCAGAGTTTGTTTACGTGTTTAGGAAGTAATCTATAAGGAAAATGTCTAACGATTTAATGACGTAGTTTGTAGAGTGAGTGCATGGCCTTCCAGAGTTTGTTTACGTGTTTAGGAAGTAATCTATAAGGAAAATGTCTAACGATTTAAATATGTAGTTTGTAGAGTGAGTGCATGGCCTTCCAGAGTTTGTTTACGTGTTTAGGATGTAATCTATAAGGAAAATGTCTAACGATTTTAAGATGTAGTTTGTAGAGTGAGTGCATGGCCTTCCAGAGAGTTTGTTTACGTGTTAGTGTTGGTATGCCGAGTATATAATTATCTAACAAGTATATAAAAGTAGCGCAGGGCCGTTTGGTAAGATGTTTGAGATGTTGACGCGAGCAGAAGAAGCATTATCCGGAAAATTACTCATAGATATATATTACTGAAACTGCATTCCCAAAAAAACACGCATCAACCACCTCCATTGCCCCTCCTCTCAAAGCACCTCCACCAGCGTTGCCAGATTATCGTATTCACCAGATTGTATTTATCATTTTTGAGCCTCAAACTCTCGTACCTGCACAAATAAAGATAGAAAATTAAAGTTAGCGTTAAAGCTGTTATTTATTGATGCGCTTTTGTTTTCCTTTTTGCCATAGTTATCGGTCCGAAACTATGAAAATGCAATGCGATGAGTACGATAATTTGCGATGAGTACGATAATTTGACAACGCTGACCTCCACCCCCACTACCTCCGCCACCCCTACCACTCAACGGTCGACCTTAATCATTCAGTTGGTTTCTTTTCAGTTATTTCTTCGGTGTTCTCAAATTTAAGATATTCATCAAACAATATTTTCGAATTTGCTGTTTATTAGATGTTTTCGTAATGGTGAGACAAACAGACGAATAGACGAACAAACAGACGGACATCGGCGATAACACTAACGCTTTCCTCGATACTCAGAAGCTCGCGATAAAAAATGAACACTTTTAATCCGGTAGCAGCGACGGGCCAAATCTGTGCCATGATATTTACCCCCCAAAATAGATGATCCATAATCTGTGTGAGGGGTGATTTTTTTCTCATTTTTCTTGCTTGGAGGGACCATTAAAAAACATGATCCCCGCTGTTACCGAGTTAAGTAGAGAAATCTAGATCGAATTCCAGTATAAAGTAACATTCAAATAAAACAGGATTTTCATCGGATACCAAACCAAGCTGCTTACTTCGAGGGAAAAAAATACGAGAAGAAAAATACGAAATGTTTACGTTGAAGAAAAAAAAATAGTGTACGATTTACGATAGGAAAAAAAAAAAAACATTACGTGACGGGAGAGCAAAACCATTTACGCAGGAAAGGTGAAGCGGATTTTGAGGCAACACGGAACCTTTTAGAGGATGCAAGGCTGGTCACTTCAGGGCAGGGCGAGTCCTGGGGGAGTACCCTGAGCCTCCGCCCGCAGCTCCGACCAGGCGGGGCTCAGGTGGGCACATTCTGGAGCTGCCTGTGTGGGTGAGAGTGAGGAGGCGGTGCAGAGTAGGAGGAGGAGGATTAGGAGGAGGAGGAGGGAGCGCAAGAAATGAAGGCTTTGTGGAAAATGGAGAGGGTGGCAGAGCAGAGAGCAGAAGGAGATGGATAGAGGAGCGGTGGAAGAGGAGGAGTGAGGAAAGTGGGAAAGAAGAGAGGGGAGGAGCGGGGGTGGTTCAAGAGGCAGAGAAGAGGGAGGAGGAGGAGAAGGCAACGGTGCAAAGTTCAGGGCGGACAAGAGAAGGGGATGGAGGGGCTCTTGGGGAAAAGGTTGTTGGTGGGAAAAACTGAGGCGGGAATAGAAAGCGAGGGTCAGGGAAGGAAAGGCAGAGGTGTTACATGACGAGGCTTTCTGCTGCAGTGACATAATCTAGCTGATAGGCACTCTGGTGACCTGTAGTAGATATGAATACATTAATACATAGGTACGATTTGGAGACGATTTCACAGTCCAACACAGTGTCTTCGTAACAGCCCGAACCAAACTATAGAATCCCATACAATCCAAAATGGGGAGGTCTTCGATGTCACACTAAATACACAAGACTTTTCCTGTATAGTTTCGTCAAATTTGTGAACTTAAATATAAACACTAGACACTATACAAGGAAATTTCGAAGGCTCTGGTATTGGTTTGGGAGCTTACTAACCCGTCATGGGGAACTGTGAAACTGGGCCGAGGAGACGAAGGAGGGAAAAGATGAAGAGGAGGAGGAAGAAAAGGAAACATGAAAAACACCTGCTTGCTTAGTGATTCAATCGGTTTGTAGGGCATGCCAGGAAACATATTTAAAGAATTGGTTTATAAATGTTCACTCCTGACGCAACAAAGTAACGGTCAAAGCAGTTTTTAAGGTGATGATTTTTCTAGCATTAACTACTATTGCAGAAGGTTTCTCCAGTGACAAATGACTGGAAAAAAATTCTTGCTGATGTCTATTGTGCGTCCCCTTGGCATTGAATGTTATTTCTAGTTCTCGGGAGCTCAACTAACGTGGATTGATCTACGTTACTGTACAGTCGACGATAGAGAGTAGTGTCACGGTTTTCAGAATGTTTAGCCTGGTGGCGGTATCTGATAACTATACCACGGTGACGCATTCACTGGCGATGTTAGTGACGCGTTTCAGTGTGTACCGTGTGTGTGTGACCGTGAAATTTTAATATTGTATAATATTATATTATATTATAATATAATGTAGTTAGAAATATACCAGATTACATGAATTCAATTTAGAAATGCGATAATGAATGTCTTCTACATGATGATGATGATGATGACGAGGTAAAACATCACGAACAGTCTGAAACACTTTTTCTTATTAAACTTTGAAAATACCGTGTGCAATGTTGTCCTTCACAGAGGCAGGCAGTGACTAATGCTCCTTACCATCAAACAGGAAATAGGCTTGAGGGTCTGTTTAACTCGCAGCCTTAATTAATTCCCGTCATTATAAAGCCTCAAAGACAATTCAGATCATCAAAAATCTAAAATTATTTATCCGTGAAGATTACGTAATATCTAAGTATAAATACGTGTGTGTGTGTGTGTGTGTGTGTGTGTGTCGCTGACTAGCTGACCCCTTGTCGCTGATGGACATGTCTCCCGTCCCCACCCAACCTCTCTCTCTCTCTCTCCTATTTTTTTAGGTATTAAAAATTATACGTTTCCACAGCCACTGACGTGACAGCTCAACTGCAGTGCCTGCGGACATAAGGGCTTTGATAGAATACCGCTGCTCCAGCCAAGGCCCGCGGTCGACGGCGCCATCATATGGACGTTTATAGCCTATTATTACGTATAATTTTTTTTATAAAGAACAAGATCTCGGCTGTCAGGAATTTTTTGTTTTTGGTTTAAGGGCATAACAATCTCCCCTAATAAGTGCAGTATATTTTTAAATGTATCATAGTTTAATAAACAACTTAGAGTTGCTCTTGACTAAATTTGAACGAAACTAAAAGCTCGTGTCAAAATGTAGCGACAAAGCCTAAAGAAAAAATATTTATTAAGCGTTAGCGACGGGCACTTTTGATAAATATCTATCTTAAAATTATGTAGAGTGCACCTGTGACCACCGATCACCACAACAGTACGATTTCGATAGGATATAATAATTTTCATGTCGCGTGGAGGGGTTGCCAGATGTCGCTTTCTGAACGAAACTTACTGGACAGTGTGTCACTACTCTCTATAGCCGACTGCACTTATTTATGTATCTGAAGACCTGCATCACATACCCTCGTAGTCGTCTTTTTTCCATCGTGAAGAGACTGAAGGTCGTATTACAAGACATTTCGTTGTCAAAATACACATATTTGACAAGGCTTTCGTGGGAGTTGTGGGCATTTCTGCAGTAGTTTTATGACCCTGGTGGTAGTTTGCCCCTTCCTCTGTACCATGAACCTGAAAAAACACTTATTAGAACCCGATTGACCTCTCTTTGACCTTTAGAAATAGCTGATGTGAGAAGCCAAAGTATCTTATAATACCGACTTGAGTCACTTGAGTCGCTTCATACGTATGGGCCTCAACAATAGTATAATTATCGTACCACGTCGCTACACTCAAGTGAGAAGGATGAATAGGAATAGAAGTAGGAGGATGAGGAAGGATTGAGGAAAACAATGAGAAAGAAAAGGAGAAAGAGAACGAGGAGAAGGAAGAAAGGGAGGATGAGAACGAGAAGGTGGAGGAGGGAGAGCAAGTGAAAAAGAAAGAGGAGAAGGAGGTGGAGTGAAAGGTGGATTAAAAAAAAAAACATAGAAGTTGCCAAGGAAGGAGAAGATGACGCAGGGAGGGATGAGGCAGGAAGAGCAAACGAAGTGGGTCAATTGAGACGATCCGCAGAGAAGTGAAGAGATGAAGGGACCCAACGGAACTATTGCAGGTGACGGTGAGTGGGGTGAACGGACTCCAGGTGTTGAGAGAAGGAGCAGACGGGTGAAAGTGGGGCACCTAAATGGACAGTGATCGGCAATGGTCTGTTCATGTTAGTCAGTGATGCACGAGGGTGAGAGAACAGATTAGGCTGATGTGTTAGAAGCAAGAACGAACAGAAGATAGAAGAAGAAAAGTAAGAGTGTTACCATTGAAATTATAAAAGAAGGAAGAAAGAAGGAGAGGAAAGAAACGATGGAATGAAGAAAGAATGAAAGAGAAGAAAAGGAAGAGCTATACTATTGAAAAAATATAAAGAAGGAAGAAAAAGTAGACGCAGTGAAGGAAGGAATATAAGAAAACAGAAGAAGGAAATGGAGGCAATGAAACAAGGAAGATAAAGAAGGAAAGAAGATGTACAAGAAAGGAAGAAAAGAAGAAAGAAAGAAAGAAAGGGCGTTACAAGCTATTGAAAAAAGAAGGGTGAAGGAAATAGACGCAAGGAAGGAAGGAAGGAAGGGAGGAGGAGAGAAAAAGAAGAAGGGCTGAGCTTACTATCGAAAAAAAAGATGGAAAAAAGACATTGGTGCAAGGGAGAAAGGAAGGAAAGGAGAAAAGGAAGGAAAGGAAAAGCGTTAACATTGAAAAAAAAAGGAAGGGGGTAAGAAAAAGCATTACCATTAAAATAAAAAGGAAGGCAAGAGACGAAAGGAAAGAAGGAAGGAAAAAGAAGGAAAGGAAGAACATTAGGACTGAAAACAAGAGAAAAGAAGTAAGTACACGCAAGGAAGGAAGAAAGGAAGGAAGGAAGGGATAAAAAGAAGGAAGGGCCGGGCGTTACCATTATTATCCGCGGCGTCAGTGGAAAGAAAACTTGGTACACAAAACCTGGTCGACAAGCCGCGAGGGACCGGGCGGGAAAGGCGGCGGGGAGAGGAAGACAAAAGAAACTCGAAGGTGCGTGCTTGGCGGGGAGAGAGAGAGAGAGAGAGAGAGAGAGAGAGAGAGAGAGATTATTAAAGATTGAAAACAGAAAAAAGAATGAATATAAGAAAGAGAAGAGGAGAGAGAGAGAGAGAGAGAGAGAGAGAGAGAGAGAGAGAGAGAGAGAGAGAGAGAGAAAGAGAGAAAGAGAGAGAAAGAGAGAGAGAGAGAGAGAGAGAGAGAGAGAGAGAGAGAGAGAGAGAGAGAGAGAGAGAGAGAGAGAGATAGAAAGAGATAAAAATAAAGAAATAAAGAAAAAAAAGAGAGAGAGAGAGAGAGAGAGAGAGAGAGAAGGATCAGGAGAGCAAAGAAATAACTTGTTTGCCGGAGACGAAGATTTGGTGAGCTCGATGGTGACAGATAATGACCTTGAGTTGTCGTTGGGGCGATATATGACCCTCGCCCCGCCGCCCCTAACCCGCTGCCCCTGAGTGGTGTTCCTGGAGAAGGCCTTGACCCCCCCGCCCCCATCCCCATCCCCCTCCCAATGTTCCTATGTCTCTCGTCCTCCTCCTCCTCCTCCTCCTCCTCCTCCTACTCCTACTCCTACTCTTTCTCTTCTTCCTCCTCCTGTTTTTTTTTTTTTGTGTTCATCGTCTTCGTCTTTGTCCTCCTCCTCCTCCTCTTTCTTTTCTTCCTCTTCCTCCTCCTTTTTTTTCTCCTCTTCCTCCTCTTCCTTCTTTTCCTCCTCCTCCTCCTTCTCCTCCTTATTTTCTTCCTCCTCCTCCTCCTCCTCCTCCCCTTGTTTTTTTTCTTGTTCCTGTTCATGTTGTTTTTGTTTGTTTTTATGTTTATTTTTGCTGTTTTTCTTGTTCTTCATCTTTCCTGCTCCTCCTTCACCTCCTTCGCCTCCTTCTCCTCCTGTTTTTTTTTTCTTTTCCTTCTCCTACACGTATTATTTTTTTCTTATTGCTTTCATTGTTTTTATTCTTGTTTAAGTTCTTGTGTTTGTGTTAGTTCGTGCTTTCCTTCCTTTTCTACTTCTTTTTTTTTCATTTTCATTTTCTTTTTCCTCCTCTTTCTCCTTTCCTGTTTGCTTCCCTTCTTTCCATTTCACATTAATTTTATCTTTCTCTATTTTTTTCTATCTTTCTTCCTCATCATTTTATCCCTTTTCCTATAATTCCTTCCCCTTCTGTCTCTCTCCGGTATATGACCACAGATGTTGCGCCGACTAAACGAAACTTTCCAACTTCGTCCTCTTCCTCCTCCTCCTTTTTCTCTTCTTTTTCTTCCGCGTTCTTATAATCCACATCTGCTCTCTTTTTCACTTTTCTTAATCTTCCTCGTCATATTTCTGATCCCCCTGATCCTCCTCTTCTTCTATCTTCCCTCTTTTTCTGTTTCTTCGTGTCCTCAACTTTATTTTCTTTCACTTTTATCCTCTTCCTTCTCCTTTTGTTTGTCCCTTCGTGTTAGGTTTCATCTCCCTTCTTCTCTTCTTTACTCCTCCTCTTCATCTTTCTTCCTTTTTGTGTTTCGTCGTATTCTTCTCTTCATTATCTTTCACATCCTCTGTTTCTCTTCCCCCTTCGTGTTTGGTTTCATCTCCCTTCTTCTCTTCTTTAATCCTCCTCTTCATCTTTCTTCCTTTTTGTGTTTCGTCAAATCCTTCTCTTCATTATCTTTC
>NC_066570.1:2092500-2097500 GCF_024679095.1 Eriocheir sinensis
GAATGCACTGAAAAACTGAATACATCTAAAGAACAGAAATCCCTTTTAAACGTGGACTGTCCCGCCTCTGACCCACGCCGGAATAGTAGGAACAGAATACAAAGGGAGGGATCATCATCAGTGAATTGTGGGTGCAGCAAAGAAAGCTTACAGTAGTTGAATGCACTGAAAAACTGAATTAATCTAAAGAACAGAAAGCCCTTTTAAACGTGGACTGTCCCGCCTCTGACCCACGCCGGAATAATAGGAACAGAATACAAAAGGAGGGAGAGGACTTCATAAAGGTTCCCCCGAGGCCATTATAATTACATCCGCGGGTCGCCAGTGTCCAGCCGTGCAGTCGAACCCGAGTGGTTAAATACTTCCATATTAATCCGTTTAAATATTCTCGTCGGCGGGCGGTCTCTACTCAGGTTAATGGTGAGCCACAATAGTCTTCATTCTCATAGTTTTCGTCTCTCGTCCATTCATTCACAATCCATCCCCCCTGTCCTCCTTTCCTCCCCCCTCTGTGCTCCATCCCTATAATTGTCCTCCTCCTACAAAGCCGCCGCCTTCTACTTTTCCATCTTTCCTTCGCCCACTCCCTCCACACAAGAAGAACATCAGATTTGACCTATGCATTTGTTTGGTATTTCAGTACAGTAAACAAATGGAGTTCTTTTGTCATTTTTTTTTCACAACTGTCCTCCTTCCCTCCACCCACTTCCACCTCGTGCCGCCCTCCATTCCCTCCACACAAGAAGAACGACATCAGATCTGACTTATACATGTGTTTGGTATTTCAGTACAGTAAACAAATGGGGTGCTTTTGTTCCCACCCACTCCCAGCTCATGCCGCCCTCCATCCCCCTCACACAAGAAGAATGACATCAGATCTGCGAAATACATTTGTTTAGTCTTACAGGAAAATATAAAACCAAAGAGCTTATATCATCGTTCTGTCCCAAGTTCCAGGAAAGTTGTATTAATGGACTTCACATAATTCAAGTTTGTTACAAAGACTAATCCTGCCTTTGTCCGTTCTCTTGATTCCCTTCCGCGCAATGAATACAGAGCTTGGAAAATACCCTTGTGAATCCGAGACGAGTTACAGGCCGATGGAATCTCAGTACCTACACAGTTGCGTTTCCCATCCATGACTATTGCTCTTAATGTGCTTCTGTGGGTGTTTTTTTTACATCACACCAAAGAATATGAACGTTTTTGTCGTCAAGCTTTAGTGTGTGCTTGTCTGTTTATAAATTGTTGGATGCAGTCAGTGTTTTCTATTCCATGTCTTGTTTACTTTCATGGCAAAAAATATCGTCGCATTTCTTTGTGGTATGAAATGAGTGTTGTTTCAGGCTCATAGTCTTTTGCTTCTCATGTCAAGAAATATCGCAGATTTTCATTACGTGCGTTTCTGTTTCAGGTTTTTGCTCTCACCCCCGTGCGTGGCCTGGCAGGGGAGCAAGGTAAGCACCACGTCTCATAACAGTATGTTCAACGGAGTGTTTCTCTTGCGCCTTGCCAATTTCTGTCCAGTTTAGTTTGATTCCTCTTTGACTCTAGCGGAAGTTCTATGTCAGTCATATTGATTTTCGTGCTACATGCTTTTAAAATAGTTACCATGCCTCACCTCTTACACATGACAGACAGTTTTGGTTGACGCCATCAGACTCAGCACTGATTGTGGAACTCAGAGTTTTGTAAAAGAAAAAATCATTAAATAATATAGAACATAGATCAGATGAAATAGAAGTGAAAGTCTGAATAATAATCTATATAACAAATCGCGTCCCTTTCAAAGCAGAGCGCTCCTGAACGTGGGCGCACTGTCCGCTGCCTGCTGGCACTGGGGTGTGTGATGCGCCATACATCAATGTTTAAAATGTTTAATGCCCCCCCCCAAAAAAAAAAAAGTGCTTCCTTTTTTACCTCTGTTTTCTCATTTTTCGTTCCACACGTGTTTTCTCTAATTTCTGCTCATTTTGTTACCAATCATACATCAACGTTTCTTTTTTTTACGTCAGTCTGTTGCACCGGAATGTTTCCCTTTATATAATGAAATGGTTTGCAGTTTCAATATCTCCTGCAAATGATAATGATATGTAGAACATTGTATGAACATTTCGGAGCTCTTCATTTTTTTTTACCGAAAAGATATTTAAATTCTAGTCACTGCTGAGCCTAATGGTGCCGCCAACCATGCACTTCTATCATATAGGAGTTCAGATAAAGCACAACATCAGGAACATCAGCGAGCTGACTACCTATACATGAGTTATCGTGTTTTGGCGTGATGTGCAAATGGTTTTAGTGATCTAGACCATGTCAAAAGGTAGAGACAAGACATACGTGAAGTATTTGGTAACGAGGCCGCGGAATATCCTGGGACTGTTTGGGATGCCAGAGTGTGCAGTAATTACTGACTAACGGATGAAAGACTTCCCGAACGGATATCAAGATCAAGACAAACAGCTGGTTGAGGGCAGCCGTAATGCGTATCCCTGGAACAGTTCCTGCCCACACCCTACGCCCCGACCACAGCTTTAGCTTGAGATACTTGTATGTATTTAAGTATTATATTAGTGTCTTATTGTCAATAAAAACAAATCAGTGTCATATAATCTTTTTAATAACTCTTCAACTTTAAGTGAAAATCACTAATAATCAACTTTATATATCTCAATTTTCTTACAGAACTCATAGGACCAGCATGACGCTGGCAATGGGTGATGATGACGCAGCTGCTGGTGCTGAGGCTGCGAGTGGGCACGGCGCTGTGCCCGCACCTTTACTTGCAGGAAGGCGTATTCGATTTGTGTCCAGAGAGATGCACTGCTTAATACAGACGGCTTGCAGGTTCTCCTTGGGGAAGGTCAACATCTCCCTTGCCAAGTACGAACATTTAGCCAAGGAGACGAAGGAGAAATATGAGCGCGTCCTGCAAGAGTCGAAAATTATTTTCTCATTGTATCAGTTCTTCGTACAGCTTATCAGCGGGCGGCCACCGCTGTGCCTCTGTGATGTTAATGCTTTATGTGATAGATTATTTATTACGAAGTGTTCGGTTAATATTCAGTAGCAGTGTTATCATCGCCAAGTAGAAAATGTTAATCAAATAGTTTAGGGTTATTAATTAATTAATTCTGGCATTTAATTTATTATTCACCACATAGAGGTTGTTGTCTTACACATTAAAACAAACTTTTTTTTATTTGTGAATAAAAAAAAATATCCTGTTTCGTTCACAGAAAAATAAGAACAGTTTTGTTATCATACGCACGAAAACATGTATCTCTCACAAATATGCATAGTAGCTGAGTCTTGTTGCCGTCAGGTCAGCTCCTGTAACATTCAAGTAAACAAACTATAGTTTCCACCACAGACTGAACAAACATTTTGATCCTATCACAGGTAGCAAAGGAAGTCTGTCCATCACAAGCTGAGTCGGGTTGTGAACTGTCAAAGACTAGTACAGTTTTTTGCACTATCACACTCGTGCATCCATCATCCTGTTGCACAAGTTGCGTCACAAACAACGCACACTTCGTCCATTACGTGCAGCGAGGCGATCCATCTTGCCAGCCGTTTCTAACAGTGGCTGCTGTGCGGCTTCCCGGCATGAGAGAGCTGCACAAACGGTCGGGCTGGACTTGCTTAATGATGAAAATATCTAAATAACGAGGTAACGTCGCTCAAAAGGTGGTATGCCATTAACAAGCTAAGTGTCACACATTGTTAAAGTGACACAGAGCTGACATGGGCATTTCTCAACATGTCTTGTCAAAGGAAGGAACGATAGACAGGGGAGGGGAGAGGAACGGGTGCGAAGGAGAGGAGGGAGGGTTTAATACTCCGCAGAATGGTAGAAGAAATTTAATAAGGATCAATTGACACAGAGCTGGCACGTCCATTTCTCAACATCTGTCTTGTCTAAGGAAAGAAAGCTGGACAGGGAGGGAAGAGGGACGGCTGCAAAGGAAGGAAGGGAGGGTCTAATAATGCACAGGAAAGGAAGAAGAGAATTAATAAGGATCCACATGGAGACAGGAGACACAGAACAGTCCCGGAATGACAAATGCATAGGAAGGGGGAGAGAAGGATACTCGGTGAAGCAGGAAGGAATTATGTATGCTCAGGAAGGAGGAGGAAGATAGAGCCGCAAAAAAGGAGGGGGAGTGGGTGAGGCACTACGCCCTTGTGTTCAGGGACGGAGGAAGCGGGACGTCATCTGCACGCTGGTTGCCAGGCGGGTCTAATTTCCAACAACACGAACACGCGGAGAAAAGGAGACAGAAAATACGAGCTTTATAAAGAAAAGTAAAAACATCGAACAACGATATGAGATGGAAACTGAAATAGTGCCCAGCCAGCGGGGCGCCCCTCAGCTGTACTGGCGCCGTGACTCGTGGGCTCCGAGTGCGTGAGGGTGGGCGGGGAAGGCGCCGGGCCGGGGAGCATGGCGGGTGCGTTGAGGCATGGCGGGGCTGTCTTGCCTATTTATGTGATGCCGTCACAACCTGCTGAGTCCGCGGCCTCGTTCGGCTTGGTTGTGAATCTTGAGCGAGCGGAAACAAGTGGCGCGCAGGGATGCAGCTGCCCGTTAGATTTTTCACCGATACTCCCAGACCCAGGGTGCATGCATATATATATATATATATATATATATATATATATATATATATATATATATATATATATATATATATATATATATATATATATCAAACCCAAACAAAACTGGTAAGAAAACATGTTGATGGGGGAAGGAAAGAGCTTTAAGTTCGGGAAGACAGTTTAAAAGTGTTGTTTCAGCTTTAAATGTATAATTGTTGCGTGTGTGTGTGTGTGTGTGTGTGTGTGTGTGTGTGTGTGTGTGTGTGTGTGTGTGTGTGTGTGTGTGTGTGTGTGTGTGTGTGTGTGTGTGTGTGTGTGTGTGTGTGTGTGTGTGTGTGTGTGTGTGTGTGTGTGTGTGTGTGTGTGTGTACTTGTCTGCATGTGGTAGTATGTGT